>NW_027114465.1:1462587-1482409 GCF_000696795.3 Halyomorpha halys | reverse complement strand
ATAAATTTGTGAAAACGTTGAGATCCCAATCTCTAGTTATTAGTTAAATACAATCTCTAGTTATCAGTAAAGTACAAGAACAAAACGTCATAACAACCAGTCATGAATCAAAATTAAATTAGTTTAAAAACAAAAATAAATTAAACATCAACCTCATTCCTACTCATGGACGAAATTTCAAACAAAGGTTGAGAAATGAGTGGGGAAGAAAGACCTTTGTCTTCAAGTCCAAGTCAATATATATTTTTTTTAATTTCTAATTAGCTAAGTTTGCAAATAATTTTTGAGAGAATAAGAATGAAATTAAACAGGTTATTGTTTACTCATGTTTATTAAAATTATATTTTTAGTAATCAACTGCCTTACCTCCTCTCTCTTGATGCCTTCAAAGTTTATAAATTGTTTATACTGTTGGTAGATTTGAATGGACCAAGCTGGAATCGCTAGGAGGGAGGCTGAATCCGGGGAATAAACAGGATGACGGAAGTATTGAACTGAATAGATTATCACCAAACTTGAGTTTCTCAGGATTCATTTTTGATTTTCCTAAGCTTGAATTCCTTGAGAAGTAAAATGTTTACTCAGCTTATTTGTATTTTTAATTTAACCAAATCAATATTTGAGGCTTGGCGAGGCCAAGTAGTCCAAGTCCCGCACATTTGAAAACGATTTTTTCCACACATAAATAATCTCTGTTCAGTTGGAACAAGCGTTAAAGAAAGGAGATGTCAGTATGACCACGCCTACTGATCCTACCCTTTATGATTAAGTCTCTACTAATGTTTATTTATAAGTAGTCTTTTTCCACTTATAAAAATTAATTTATAATGGTTATAAGTGAAAAAGGTTACTAACAAATAAAAATTGGTGTAAGTGATTTTATTTGTTTAAAGTGATCTTGGCCCCGCAATGCTTCATTTATCAACTGGTTTGCATGTCTGTTATGTGATGGATGATAACAGGCATTGATCATAACAGATCATATCGTCGATTCAATAAAATCTTCAGCTTCAATAATATGATTGGTCATTGTAATATCAAACATGGTAATGAAGGCTTAGGATAGAAAAGGATGAAGAATATATTAGTTAAGATATAGTGTACACTATACAAAACAAAAGTCACTAAGGTCTTATTTGTTCCTACTTTTTTCTTCTTTTTTTTTTTATTAACAGGTAAACAATTATTTTGGTTCGTTAATATTTTCAATCAGATTGATTGGTTTTTAAAAACCTTATTACGTATTTTCTTGTAAAGATTAATTTTATTCATCAATAAAATATCAATTATTCTGTTTCTAATTAATATTTCTTTTGTAACACATTAAATTTTAATGTAGCACTTTTCAAACTATTTTTATCAACCTCAGCAGCCCTAAAAACATTTAAAGGAATATTATTTTGACCGGTAAAAGTAGCACAGACTTACGTTGCTTATTGGGAGAGTGATTTAAGTTTTCCATAGGTCGCGCTAGTAGGTATTCCTACTAGCGCGATCTATGGAAAACTGAAGGCTGGAGAAAAAATTCTTACTAAAATCTCCCAAAGTAAAATTTGTTAAAAAATCACGAGATAGTTGACCGTGGATGACTTATACGAGGAGAAGATGGTCATGGGATGCGGTCAAAATATAACACAAATAACTTGAAATAAGACAAATATAATTGTTTAAAATTGAAATAATACAAATAAGTTAGGCACGATTAAATAAGTTATTTCAACTTATTAGTGTTACATTTTAACCGCACCCTTCACCATCTTCTCGTAAAAATAAAAATTATCCCATAAATTATCTTCTTGAAATGATAACTATTTTTACTGGAAATGATAACTATTTTTTATAGTAAGTTTAATCACCTCTTTAACAGCAATACTAAATTTCAAAAACAAATACTAAAAAAATTATACAATTTTTAAAAAACATTTTCTTATGTTGGGGTAATTTTATTTTAAAATCCCCTTTTCCATAGAACGACATATTTCACTTATTTTCTCGCATTCATTAGCGCATTCAAATGAAACATTTATTTCTTCTAACAAAAAAGAAAATATTAACTGACAAAATTAAATCAGAGATCTTCTACAATAGAATTTGAAAGAACTCGTTTTGAACTCATTGTTCAATCTCAGTCAGATTTAAATATTCTTTTAAACGTATATGGTATATATAAATAATGCACACCTTAATAATTAAACACTGTTTTGTTAGGACTAAGGTTATCTCATAATGTAAAAACTAATTAAGGAACAAAGATAAAAAGAATATAATTAATGATGGACGCCAAACCCACATCTCCATCCAATATTCCGAATCATAACGTAACTTAATCTTACCTGGATAAAATAATGTAAGTAACCACGGGTAACTCGGGTAAACCCTTGGCACATGAAACTGCACAAATCACTTTCATTAACACGATTTGTATCACTTGCTTTTGGAATTTCAAACATCATTAATAATGTCCCCGCGCGATAATATCTTTTCGTGACTCGACTCAATGCAAGAGTTCGGCGGTAAACCAGTGTTACCATACCACAAGAATTAACTAAACTTGTTAATGATCGATTTTTTTTAAAAGATACCTTTTGACTAAATTATTGGCCTGGAATTATTGCAGAGACATTATTACCTGTAGATTATTTGATTATAATTAATTTAAACGTATGTTCAACTTATTTGCAATAACAATAATGGACAAAAAATAATTATAAAATTATGGTAAAATATGATAAAAATAATTTATAATAATTTGATAATTATAATAATATTAATATAATACTGTAATGGAATAACATAAATTCAATAATATATGTTAATATTCTATGAAACTACAACAATTTCTCTATTCAGAGTGTGAATCACTCGTGAATTCATCATCAGAATTTAAACTTATATTGAAATCCATATTCCTTTGATTGTTGTTTTCATCCTCTATTATATATTCATAAATTGAATGCACGAAGTTTGTTTAGTCTAAAAGACTAAACATAGTTTTTCATGAAGGAAGCTTTAGATCGGATCTCATCAAACGACCACTTCTGACTGTCAACAAAGTATTAGAAATATGAGCAGTACAGTTTTAGTGTTTCAACGATGCCAGTACCAATGATGAAACTATTAGACATTAGGCCCCCCCCCCAGAAAAAAAAAGAGTTAAGAACCGTTTCTAATAACCAAGATAATTCCTAAAACTAGCTAAGTTGAAGCATACAAAGAAAATTAATCTTGAACTGAATACTATTTAGTTCAAGATTCATCATACAAAAGTTTTTCAAATCACGATTTAGGAAACAATTGTCTCATGTTAATTTATGTAATTACTTGTTAATGCCAACATTTTGATCTTGCAATAACCATATAAAATATTCATACATTGTTTCAATTGAATGAAGACTAAATAATAGTTCTCTGATGAGTTAAAACTAGTCTCTGTCATACTATCATGTTATAAATATATTAAAAAATCTGAAAAATCAGGTTTATGTCCATTGAACACTAAACTGTGCCCCTCCTATATCATTGATACACCTCTATCAATGATATGTTTTGGCATCTTTGTTAATAGAAGTAACTTTTTCTTTTATCGGTAAAATATCTCAGGTTTTCTTAAGGAAAGTAGGAAAAATCAAATGATGAAAAAATTAAAATAATTCCAAACCTATGGCAACTGGATTGTTCCTAAAAAAAAAAAATGTAAAACTTATCTTAGTTTGAAAGTTCATAGATGGATGTGATAGCAGCTTTTAAACATATGTATATAATCAATATATAATAATCTATCCAATATATATATATATATTGGATAGATTATTCGCGATATAAAAATAGATTAGTATGATTATTATAGGTTCTAAATAATTATTACAACCTGCAGGTTTGAGAAAGAATGCCATGATCCTATTCTGGAGCTTCATAGGTGTGGCCCCCCACTTACTGTATGCAGTCATCAACAACCCTGGTGGACAGTCAAGTACTCCTGGTTCCAGCCTGAAAGCTTGGATGCAATAAAATAAATGCCAAAAAAAAAACAGTTGTAGGCCTTTTTTTTTAGTCCAGATGCAAGTTTTATTGCTTGTGATACTTTCAGTTCATCAGTTTCATCATGTTATGACACAAGTGTGAAATGAAAATTTTTGACAAGCAACAGCTTACTAGTAACCATATTGTAACAACATTATATAAAGTCTCCACCAGTTTAGGATCTTTTAAATCTTAATCATAAAAAAAAAAAAAAAAAAATATGGTGTCTATCTTATTTTCATTTATTTATTAGTCAACTAAGTTTTTTAAAAATAAATTATAGTGTCTATATTATTTAACATATTAGTAATGCATATTAAATAAAAATAAAATAAATATTAATCCACCAATAAATCCTACCACTATTCCTATATTGAACACGATGAGTCAATGGAATAAGAGATTACTGACCTCTGATGTTTTTTTGTGATGTACCTGGCAACTAATGAGCCTATTTGAATACAATGCTAGAGTTAGCGGACAAAGCTAATAAAGGACAGCCATCACCTAGCGTAGGCTAATATTTACATATGTCTTGACCATGGTCACTATTGTATTTCATTTCTACTGATAGAGGCTACAAACAACAATAATTATTAGCATATCTTAAGCAAAATCAGCCATGTTCATGCTAGGTCAACTAGAGCTGTACTTTCTCCAGAGCTCATCAGAAGAATAAGATTCAGTCATGGGCAATGATTAACTTGAGTTATATCTAATGAAGAAGTCCTAAAGACAGAATAAAAGTAAGCTTAATCACTATCAAGAAGATGTGAATTTGTTCTCAGCTGTGAAAATGAAGTGACTTACTATACTCTTCCGAATAAAGGAAGCCAATCTCGAATTTAAATGAAATTAATAATAAAACTAATTCACTTAGTAAATGAAGTAACTAAAAATCAATTTTATAGATGTTTTTTAAAATTCAAGAGAAGAAAGGATAAGGAGATGCCAAAATAAGTAATAAAATGTGATGATGAGAATAGAAATTAAAACTGCAAGATGGTATTAGTCTACTGTTTATATTTTTTTTATTTGTATTATTAAAAAAAAATATAATTAAGAGACACAAGGTTATAAAACCAGGTATATGATATTTATTTATGAAATAAGTTTTTGGCCTCACCAGATTCTTTAAGACTGGTTTCACAAATTTTATCAAATTTATATTTTTAAAGAAAATATGTTGGTACCAAATTATGCAAAGTGATTCTGAGCATAAGATACTAAATTTGTAAAAGTTTTCATTTTTTCAGTAACCATGTTTTATTATAGGCTCAATTATTCTTTGACATTAAAAAGTATTCAACTGAAGTGACAATAATTTTTTGTAAAGCATTCAATATGAAAACTTACATGTCTATAACAGATAATTTATCAGCAATAGCAAGTCTATAATAAGTAACTATCAATACTTAAAAGGCATTTGATGAAGGTAGAAATAAATAATTATAAACAGTGATAAATAATAAATTAGGTAAATAAAACAGATGCTATAATAATATAACGACTAAGAAATGGAATGAGCAATGGATTGCAATGAATGTCTTTAACTGACAAGATAAGATTATTTTAAACCATGACATTGCCACACATATGTATTCATTAACCAAATGAATACTGCAAATAAACTATACAGGAAATTTCTAGTACCAACAGTATAGTTACCCGATATAGCTTCTTCAGTTTATCATTTGTCCAGGTTCTTACATATTAATGTATAAGAACTAGAAGTATATAAATAAAGGTTATAATTTTTGTGAATTGTGAAGTTAGCCATTGTCTACATCAAAACATAATTTTTAGTTTGTAGTCCATTGTTTTAAATATGTTGCGTCATAACAATTCACAAAATACAACCTTGGTTAAAAGTATTTTAGCCTAGTAACTTTTATAGTTCTTATGATAGTGACAACTTTGTTGTCATTATAACAATTAAGGCCAGATAATACCATGGTAATTAATATTTCAGAGTTTCAAATTATAAATTAAAGACATTTTCTGCTTATAAATAAGGTAGGGCAATGTTTTTGTAAGATATTTAATTAACATTTTGTCTTGTCTGTCACTACTTTTTATTCTGCACACAAAATGATGTTAAGTTAGATATTTAGGGGCATTATAATAAAATTGTTTTTAGGCCAGGTAGAAATTACTCAATAAGAGAACTGGTTCTCAATACAATGTTCAATATGTCTTCTTTGTTGAGATCTGGGAGAAAATAATCATGTAAATTCGTAATATAAAATAAAGACGTAAATTCAGAATAACTGGAAAATATCCAAACAAACGGCTGAGAAATTAACTGGCAACTGTACAAGAGAAACTTAAACCAAATCAGATAATTGTTGTATGAGAACTATCTCAAAGACTGTAGGACGTCTAAAATTCACTAAGACGAGTGATGAAGATTAGATTAAAGTAATTAGCCTCATAAAAGCAACTTTATAAATATGGCAGACCAAAATATGAATAAAACTACACAAATATAAAAAAAAAAAAAAAAAAAATCAGATACGGTTTTCTCTTCTCTAGACATAACAACACAATGAGAGGTACAGACTACATAGCTCCAATTAAATATATAAACATCAAGGTCTAAGAATCATATTTTCTAGTAAAACAATTCTTTTTGTCAAATATGGAAGAGAAACTTCAGTAAGACATTTAGTTTCTTGGCTGGCATGTTCAGCTCCAGATCTTGAACTTGTCGGAGTTAGTCTAAGTCTTAGGCTGTTCTCCAGCCTGGTATCCGCTTTACAGAAGGCCCTTGACAAGGCGAATTCAATAATAAATTAGGAACGGCCGTGCCAGAGGATGAGCCCTGGACACTGACGCAGGTAGAGGAAGTCTAGGTAAGAGAGAGTCTGAGGTAGAGTAACAGTTCTAGTTGCCGAGATGAAGCGGACGGACTGGAGCTGGAGAGAGACGGGATCAACTACACTGATAGCCGAGATGAAGCAGACACGGACCAGTATAGTTGTTTAGGATTGGGTTACAATCTAAGTTGCTGAGATGAAGCAGATGGACTAAGATTGCTGGAGAAAAGAAGAGGAGATAGGCCATCATCTTAGGTGTGCGTACATGAAAAACATCTTTTGTGAGAATTGATTGGCAATGAACTCTTTTATCTCAAACAATGTGTGCACCACCAGTGCTATGACTAGACATAGGTAAGGATGTAGATTAAAGAGGGTTTTTTTTTTGGGTTTTTTTCATACCCTCCTAAAATTTAAATTTGTTTCTTATGTGTACACATGGTGAGGTGTGCCATATGTACAGCTGGCTTTGGTGAAACCTTTGATGATAATGAACTCTTTTATCACAATGTATGCACCACCAATGTTATGACTAGAAATAGGTAAGGATGTAAATCAAAGATTAAAGAGGTTTTTTTTTTTTTTTTTTTTTCTTACCTCCTAAATTTTATTTATTTAATACATTTACAAATATAAACTACTTAAAACTAAGATATATATACAGATATTTACATTTTTTATCTTCTTTTGCCTTGTGGCAGTATTAAATACCCATTAAAGAGGGTTTTTTTTTTTTTTTTTTTTTTTTTTTTCGTACCCTAAAATTTTAAATTTGTTTGTTATGTGTACATATGGTGAGGTGTGCCATATGTACAGCTGGTATTGTTGATACCTTTCATTGCCTTTAGGCATTATAAGGTTGTTTATGTGTTCTATCAGTGGCATGAATTGGCTTACGCCAGTAGATTATTGGAGCGGGGAGGGGCCGTTCCGCTGGTCTAAAGAGGGGGTTTAGAGCCCATTAAAGAGGGGGTTTAGAGCCCCTTATTTATATGCCTAATCCATGTGACTGTGACCGAGAAGCGGTCGGTACATGTCTGCTTGAGATAATTATGTGCATTACTTTGGTATCGTTTATTAATCATTCTATTGATATTGTTAAGTGTCATGTACAAAAATTATTAATATATAAAAATGACAATATGTTTTTACAAAATAAAGTAATATGTAAATTTGAGAGCTTCGGTGAGGCACAAGGTGCAGCGCTCTGGTGAGTTGTGACTATACCGCTTGCTCCCTCTCGCTACAAACTCGTTGTGAATCAGTGAGTTAAATTAAAAATTGTGGTTAGGAAACAATCCAATTTGTAAAAAAAAAACTTGTTTTCAAATTTTGAAAGGAAGGGTAAACAATGAATTAAGCTTTTGTCTGATACTTGCAAGCATTCTCATAAATCATACAACTAATTTACCATTAATTACAATATATTTATCATATATTACAAATAATTTACTAACATACTACAAATTAGGATTATACATGCCTGTTTTCTACTCATCAGTAGGAAAGTTAGTGCATCAGACTAACTAAATAGACTCAAAAATTTATTTCAAATAAAATGTTAATACCATTACAGAGCTCTTCAGCATATAAAGAGTGTGTAATATACAGCAATGTCTAACAAGTAGTTAGAATATGGTACAACTGTATATGTATAATTATAATAATAATGAAATATAATAATTATAGTATAATTAATTTTGATTATATTCTCAAACATGTTTTTTTCTTTCTTTCTGCTACTATTTAGAACAAGTATTGAAATTGGGTTCAAATTTTAAAAGTGCAGTTTTCAAGAGATCTGAGCATTTCAGAGCCCCTTAGTATAAAAAAAAATACAGTTTTGACTATTCTCTGTGTCAATCACAATTATCTCTCAAACAAGAAGAGAGATTTTGTTGCTTCTTTTTTGTTCTGTATGATTTTAGCCCCAATGCCTAAGTACCTAACTATATATCCTGGGTGCAATTATGATTACACAAATACTAGAAAAGTTTCAATAGAACAGCCCCAAAACGGCTCCAAGCATTTTGATACAACTTTCCTCATCTTCTCCTTAAAGCCTTTCATCATTTCATATAAAGTACATAACCAAGAAAAGGTAAGAAACATATGGGAAGAAAAAAAACAAATGTGTTTGCTTATAATTAAAAATATATTTATTTTATGGTAATGAATACAATAATCATTAAAAAGATAATTAAATCCCCTACAAAACCATAAAATAGTCATCTATTTATAGACTAGTAATAGCCAAGATATTGTACTTTACATCTGTGTTTTTAAAAGAATTGTTCTCTGATTCTCAGGGAACCATGTAAATTTTCTATTGTTTTTTTGAAATACAAAAACTCTAGATATCCTGAACATTTAAAATGCTAGTTCAAATGATAATTGAATTTTTTGCAAAGGTACACTAAAAAAAAAAAGATGTTTGAATTGGTCTAAGTGGTTAAGGAAAGTTATAAGAATGGAGACATCACATATTTAATAATTGCTTTATTAACAACCAAATACATAGCTAAATATTTAAAAAATAATATAAAAATATAAGTTTTTAATAAAGTAAAAGTAAATATTTACATTGATATTAGCTTTTCTTTAGAAGTACATTTATGGAGAAACATCTGGTTGCTGCAATGGATATTCATTAGTAACAGATTCTGTTTCTTTTTCTGCATTAGGTTTCAGAAATATTCTCGACATGTGTAATAACTTATCAGTTTTAAAACGGTAAGACAAAGTTTTTTCAGGGTTTTCAGAAAACAGAGGATCAGGATTCTGGTGATTTTCTTCAACTTCTTCAAAAAATAAATGAGTCCCAACTGTATCTCTCCATTCACCTTGATATACCTTTAAATGAATAATAATTACAACCAAATAGAGAAAATAAAATTAAACACATGAATATAATTAATTTAGACAAAAATAGTTACAAACTCGTGACCCAAAAAGCCTAAATTAACAATTAACCAGAATTTTAGATAGATCTGAGAGGAAAAACTATATTTTAAGCATAATGGAACATAAGGAAATCAAACCCAACATAAACAGGATAGATAGATCAGTAGTAAGAGACTAAGGAGTGACCCTTTATTCAAAATATTATATTAAAAGAATAAAGTTAAATGAAAAAATATATACATTTCTGATAGACTTATATTATTACATGAACATCACAAAAACTAAATTTCACTAAGAAGTAAATCTCTTTAGATTAGAATTGTGTATTTAACAAGAAACTTATTTAATATTAACATACCCATCCATATTAAATTCATGGACACAATCATAATAATTCAAATACTAACAATAGACAAATTAAACACTGAATATTAAAACAACCTAATTTAATTTGTTATGTTTAAAGTTAATTTTAAGTTTTCACACAAAGATAATACCTGATTTCCTAACTGAAGTATTGGTTTTTGAGATTCCAGGCCAACAATTTTGAACTCTTTGTCAGATGAGAAAAAAACATCCTCAATTTTTGTATTGAAATCCATATAAACTAATAAATCTTCAGAGTCGCCTTCAACGTCCATTCCAAAGCTTGAAAAAGAAAATTAAAAAAGAAAACTCCAATTTTAGGACTAAGATTTGACCAAGTGTTGATAGACCAGAAGAATAAAACTATCTGCAACATACAATACAAAATAAGCATGGCAAATAAGAAAATATATAAAATTTCTAATTAACTTAATTTAATGTTCAATAGCCCTGTTCAATAAGGCACTGTCAATATTAAAAACTAGATATTTTTATTTCTAAAATTTAACTAATTAAAATTATTTTTATTTGGTGCATTTTAAATTTAGTTCTGATATTAATGAATTAATTAATATGACATAATTACAAGCAAACTGCAAACAATTTAAACCAATAAATAAACAGCCTCTACTGTATTTATTTACTTGCACTCGACCTGAAGTATGCAGGGTTCATTCAAGCCTTCCAGGCAAACCTTGATCATAAGCAGATTATATTATATTATATATTATAATAAAATTTTCACTTCATAGCTAATGGAATACATTATAAGAAAATCTTCACAAATATGTGAACATAAATACTTTTAAAAATTCTGGATCATTAAATAAATGAGCGAAAAATATTAATTATTTCATCTAAAATGTTTTATAATTTCATCTACATGGATTGATTATTATACCCCCTCCAGCACAATGCAAGCAGATGAATTTCCTTCAAAGAGGATATGCATTTTCATTTAGTAACAATCAGAGATTAATAAAGATTCCATAACTGATTCATAAAATATTTAATATCAGTGTATAATCATTTACAGGTCACTAATTTGTTTTAAATGTCAAAATTACTTAAATTTTTGGCTTGGGAATAACATTTTTGAAGTTAGGAAATAGAGAATTTATGGACATAAAGTAGCAGTTGAAAAGAAAAAAAAATTATTTAAGTTAAATATTGTCTTGATAATTGTTGTAAACAACAAAATCAACAAGTAAGTGAAAAGTTAGAATCTAAAATTTTGCTCCATCTTCAACAAAGTGTAGTGGTAACACCCCTGGAACTCCTACAATCTTTAATATTTATCTCAATATCTAATGTAATTGCATATTTTCACAAGTGGCATAAAATAACAAAAGAACATATATCAAAAATATATTTATGAAAAAGAAAATAATTATTTAAAAATTTTTGTAAAATAAAAAAGGTACTATAAAAAATATAGTTAAAATAGAGAAGTTTTAAATTACTCAACCATACAAAAAATACTATCACTTACAATAGTATGTAAAGTATTAACTTTTGGTTTTCTCTATCATAAAAGCAGCTGTATGTGTCGGAAACATCTTGCTCACTGGCTTATTGATCTGTTTCTCAAAAAGGACAGTGCCACCAATTAAGTTGAAATAATTATTGCTGGTTCACCTTATGCTGTATATATGTAATTATGCTGCATGAAATCTAAGTGGTTTAAAAAATATATTTCTAAAGCTTACAAAAATAAAAATAGGTTTTTAAATAACTTGTAAACTATACATCTCCTGTATGATTATAGCCAATATTTAGAAAGATGATCGAATTTACAACAAAAAAACATTAACACCATTTAAATATGATGAATATTGAAAAAGGTGGAAACCCATTATATTTTTACCTTAACATATGAAAGAACAGATAACTTACTTAAAACTGAACAGAACAGTAACTAAAATACAAAAATAATAAAGTTAATGTGAATATTTAATTTTAACTAAATACAATAAATGATATTGTTTGATAGCAACAGCAAAGCATTTTTAGGTAAATTAGTGTTTTCATAAAATTCAGTAGTCAGTAAATATTTTTGGAGTGAGAATATCAGCCAAAAATGTTATAATTTAATAGTTATAACTTTATTTTATAAGTTAACTTTTTAATCGTTTATAACTTAATTTTATGGTAGTATTCAAAGTGAGGTGATCACATTGACACTACCATAAAATTTAATTATTTCATGGTCATCGTTATGAAAATGCCACAATGATATAATTTAAACTATATTAAATCAATTTTATTTCACCACCATTCTTATAAATATTTATCACTTTTCACTAAACCAAGACATCTTGATTTCTGAAGTATAGTATAATAAGATTAGATAACAGGTATAAAATAGTTTTTCAGTCATTAATGAAATAATTTATTAAGCTTAATATTCATTATTAATTATAAATCATAAATAAAAAAATATATTCATAAAAATTAATGGTAAATGTATTCAAAGATTATATAAAGTAACCACAACATTAATGGATACTATCTGTGTACTAAAAAAATTATTTTCTCAAACCTAGAAGTTCTTGACATATTTTTGAACTGAGGTGAGAAAAGTTATAAAAATATTTCAAGCATAAATTTAAAGATACTATTTTCATTACAATTAATTTACTTGATTTACTATAAACATAAAGATTCATAAATTGGTAACTACAGTATAAAACAATCCATTTAGATTCATTACACTTAAAATTTGAATTAAAAATAAATCATATATCAATTCTCTAAAAATTTAAGAAATTTTTAAAAAATTCCTATAGGTTAAAAATTTCAACATCAAACAGGACAGAGAAAGTGCCTTATATCAACAACATAAATTCCTAAATTATAGGAAATAAATTCCTTGATAATAGGGAAAAAATACCTAATAGGTTTTGGTTGTACACAAATATCAAAATTTAAACGTGCATGATCTAAAGTTCTCTACTATATAGCTACTACTTCGGCACCTACATACACTGCCAACTAACACCAACGAAAAGGTAATGTTCGAGGCCGATCAGTTCCTTCTTTACCCAGAGGTTTATGAAATTCTCTTCCAGGTCGCGAATGAATGGTAGTCCAGCAATGTTCACAGTAATACTGTAGACAAGTCACAGTAGCACAGAAAAAAGGTGCAAATTTTCCTCCACATCTTTGCCCTTGGCATTCATCACACATCTGATCATCAAGAACATATGGCTTCACTTCCACTCTTTTATCAATATCTCCATGTTGTAGTTGCACAAATCTTGCACTAATAGCAGCAATATAACTTTGTTGGTTGCTAAATGCAACTCTTCCAGCACCCTTAGGATATTTTAGATCAGGATCCGTGTCTATTCCGGCATAACACACGCCACCGTATAGTCTATCCATTATCATAGCCAGCTCGACAGCTTTTAAAGGTCTAGGTACACCACCAACAAAAACTGTTTTTCTAGGATCTAATGGCATAGATGCATCAAGGACAAAATCTACATCAGAAAGCCTCCATGGTCTGATTTGTACGGGTTTATCTTTAACGGTTGGAGAAGAAACGCAGAGATATAATTTATCTTCATCCTGTATACAGGCATCAATGAGTAGTTGTACAGAACTCTCATCCTGAAATAATAAGAATGCATATCCTTTTGGAGGAAAGTAAGATTTACTTTCAGCCTTATGAGGCCAGTCTACAACTAGGGGTCCAAATCTTCTGAAGCTTGCTGTTATTTCATCTTCATCTATATCAGGAGGAAGTCCTCCTACAAATACTTTTCTTGAAAATCGCTCCCCTGATTCTAAAACTTGGATGTGGGGTGGGTTTCTTGTTGGTGATGAAGTTTGATGGACATTAATTATTTGTCCAGTTGGTCCTTCCATTAAATCAGTTTGATCACAAACCAGAGCCTTAAACATGTACTAGGGTGAGACTCTAAATATGACATGAATTTCTGCTAACATAGCAAGTACAAATTTTTTGTAACCAAAACCGTGCGATGAAACCAGAATTCAACATATAGTAGACTGAATAAGATAAAACTAGTTCTTCAGACATAGCTAGTAGTCATGACAGTCTTCGAGGATTTAAATAAATATATTTTTGTGATCTCTTACCAACTATTTGGTTATGACTTCCACCAAAATATTATAAGTAGAATTCAAAATAATTTCACATCTGAGAAAATCAGCGATCATTTAAACATTTTAGAGAAGGCTGGCTAAAATATGATTAACAGAACTTAATCTGCAAAAAAAAAAAAAAAAATATATATATTAAAATGTATAAATATGAGCACACAAAACACTGTACTTTACACTAATTGACTGTTTTATTTAAACTCTTAAGAACACTATAAAACAGAACAATTCTTGAGGTACATTAGGTTGACAATATATCATCAAAAATAATGAATTTTATAAGACAATTCAGATTAAATTGATAAAAATTATTCATTGATATTGAATTGGAAACAGCACCCTAGTGTCACTTCAAATGGCAGGTGGGTAGGTACTCACTTACACACAATGTTGTATTGTAGTGCATTAAACTCCACTATTATTACTAAACGGAAATTCAAAGAAAAAAGATATAAAAGAAAGGGTCCAGTCAAAGAAAAACTCAAACAGTGATTAATTACTTTCTGTGTGATTAAACTTACTTAATTTCTAGTTATTGAACTTCCGTTGACCACACCCGGATCTTACTTTTTTTATTACACACAGTCAGCAGCGATCTTCCAGTGTTATTATTACTGCTTGGACAATGACTCAAGTCAAACAGGTGTTGACGTCGGCTCACTCAAAAGTACAAACAAAAGTTTTAAACAAACCCACGATAGATCTTATTTAGCTGAGGTTAGGTATAAAAAAGAATCACTTTATGGTGTTGGGTTAAAACCGAAAACAATGGTTAATCACTTAACACTAGCAATGTGTATGTGAGCAAAATCACACCCACCATATTGGAGTGAGTTGTAAACGAACATGAAACATTACATTTCATAAGATGATACCACAATGTAATTAGAAATACTCTTTGTAAAAAAGTGAAATCCTGTCATAAATGGTAGACCAACCAAGGTGGAAAGTAAATAATAGAAAATAATTTTTAAAATTCAGAAAACTGAAAAGCTACTCAACTTAATAGTACCTTAAAGAAAATATACAGCTCAAAAAATGTTCATCGGGAGTTTTTAAATAAAAGATAACAACAAAGTTATAAAAGTATTAAATCAATTAGCTAAGAACACAAACACAAACTCTCCAATAGAATTTTTCACTTAAATGGTCCCAACTTGATAAATAGGTAATCCAGAAAAAAGTTTAATTGGAACTGATTTTAAAAATAGCATTTCTTGTAAAGGCAGTCAGAAAGAGGAAAGTATTGAGCTGTCACTCAATAATTATCAAAAATTAATTGATATTAGGCATTTATCAATCTGATAAGTTAAAATTATAAATATAAGAACTGTTCTGTTAATCATGGTACTATTAGCTATAACACATTGTGGAAATATTAAAAATAACTCAGCACTTGTATAGATAGCCAGATAAGTAAATCAAGATATTTAACGTAAAGAAAACAACCATTAGAATACACGATTATTAATCAACTAAGATGAACAATTTAAAATCTATCTACATCAGAATATGGATCACATACCTACTTGGATTCCTTGCACAATCTAATTCACTAATGAAAAGCACCGCGCGAGTTTAAAGGTTTGCATAGAACTTCTAAAAATCGAAACATAGAGAAAAGAAATTTTGAATCAGTATACATTCATGTCACAAGATTGTAAACATATATTATTGGCAAATGGCAGACTCAGACTTCAAAAACAGATTATTTGAGGAACTCCAGATCAGAATTCATTCTGATTTTAACAAATTAATTTTGTAGTGAGCATCAACAACAAAACTGAATAAAAAGCAATATAATTCAAAACATTTAAGAATTAGATTTCTTGCCTAAAATAATTTACAGTAGAAAATTGAGATATTTATTCGTAAATCTAGTTGCTAAACTTACTTCGTCACGTTCAAACCTTATTAACAGAAAAATGCCAGGCAAGAGTGAGGTGGCACAGAACAAGATATCCTTCGGACAAAACTCATTACAATACATTGGCTATCAGACTAAAAACAGAAATTAGAAAACACAGAATTCAAAATTTCTAGAACTTAACAGAAAACCTAAATACCACTGACAAATCATTATGGACAACTACTAAAAAGCTAGTAAAATAAAAATCCTTCAACCATCCACTTCTCACTGAAAATACGATTTGGACACGACCAGATGAAGAAAAAACTCAAATGTTCGGCGAACACCTCTTCAATACTTTTAACCCCCATCTTGATATCCTTAATCCAACCCATCTTGAACATGTTGAAGCAGAGATTACAATTCCATTCCAAATGACCCTTTCTCCTAAAGCCTTTCATCCCTTAGAAATAATAAACATCATCCACCAATTACCTTCTAATAAAAAGCTCCTGGCCACAATCTTATCACATAATATATTCTGAAGCAGCTCCCTCGTAAAGTCATCCTTACCTACATCTATAATGCTACCCTCCGATCCACCTATTTCCCCAAACCTTGGAAAATGTCTATAACAAAAATGTTTCCTAAACCCTGCAAGCCACTTGAATATCCATCTTCCTACCGTCCTATTTCACTCCTGCCCATTACGGGAAAAATCCTAGAAAAACTCTTATTAAAACGCCTCTATCCAATCCTTGACTCACATCATGTTATTCCTGACCATCAGTCTGGATTAAGAGCATCCCATTCTACCATACAAAAGTGTCATCGAGTAGTTGATGTCATATCTTTCCCAATTTACTTATTGTATTTATTATTTTGTACAGTTGTAAATTACATTAATAAATTTAAAAAAATCTACTTACAGTTCGGAAACAGTTGCGAGGGTCATCTAATACAATTTAAAATCCATTACTGCTGAGGAATACAAGAGCTAGTATATGCAGGAATGGGTAGCTGTTGCCCCAAAGTCGCCAAGGTCTCCTAGAAAATCAGCCGACGTGAATAAGCTCATCAGCCTGGTCCAAAATACGCATATACACATACTTATGGTATCCACGACCTTTCCTTCCCAATCAGCAATACCACACCGAATATCAGTAAATATGCCCTTAATCGTAGGACAATTTTTGAGCTCTCATATTTTGCGCTGATTTAACGTATAATTATTTCAGCATTTTAATTAATAAACTAAATGCCCTACGTTTCGGCTACTACGTCTTCCTTAGAAACAATGATTTCAGTTGCACATCTCAGTACAAACTTCCAAGATAGAGGAGGTAATGAGTAATGAGTATAAATTAAAATGGTGAAATAATTGTGAGTTTAAATTTAAAAAAATTTACATTCACCTGAAATAAATTTCAGATACAAATAACTATGCCCAGTTTGACGCTAACCCATTACCAAAAGTTCATGAAATAATCCGAAAAGTTGCTCATTTTAACGTAATCAAATTGAAAAATTCTTATCACCTAACCCTAATTAATGATGATAAGAAATTCGTCGCTTTTAAAGCTAAGGGTAAGCTATGTCAAACAGAAAACAAAGTAGCAGCTATTGTTGAGTTATTAAGAAACTTGAGATCTTTAAACTATTTTATAGCTCATTAAAATAGCTTTAATTTGAGTTCGAATAGACATCTGACCGTCATACAGTTCTTGAGATATATATTTCTAAAAATAAAGTAACTAACTACCGATATTTCAGTACATTTTTATTAAAAGTTGCTTTTTAAAAGACTATGACTCGAGAACTATTGGACATAAATAGCTCTACTAGGGCTAATATTTCTCTAAATTTACTCTTATTCAAATAATGTTATTTTAGATTTTCAAGTGTTTTTGGTAGTTTTTAAAATATAGAGCTCCGAATGAAATTTTTTTTTTTAATGTTTTGAATTGAATCTATACTTGGCAGACTCGTCAGTTTTTACTAGTAATTGTACATGGTTTTCATTAAAGTAATCAAACATTGGGGTGAGATAACTGCCTTTTTTTCTTCCCGGCTCTTGTACGATCAGAAGGCCTTGGGAGAGAGCGTATGCAGGTTAGATGGTGGAGAGTCATCCAACCAACCAGATACAACCAGCGTGTTCATGTAGCCACACTCTGTAGGGTATGAGACTACAGTCCAGTAGGAGTAACAGGTGTTACGCGATGGTTTCGTGTGGGTATATGTAGTCGCTGTTGAAGTGGTCTGTTGTATGACGTAAGCTTATGAAGGTGTGAATATGTTGTTATACTTTATCTGCGATTGCAGCGAGCTTCTCCACACCCATGCCAGAATAGGTTGAAAACTATTACGCACATTTTCGATGCTCAGATCGATGCAGATTGATCACCTAGCAGGATGTTAAGACATTCTTCTCTAAGGAGCAGTTTCTTGATTCTCCGTAGGTTTCATGAAACCGTGTCTTCAATTTTTTTCCCAAGTCTGCTTTAATGGATCAGTAATGTAGTCTTTCACTTTAGGTTTTTGAGGAATAGGAACCAAACTCTGTAAGCCATGCTCCTACCGCCAAGTGGGGAGTGCAAGTTCTAAGAGTATGCTCCTTGGATCCTAGCGGAAGAACAGAGGCAATGACGGGGGATTCACCCTTAGCTACGCAACCAGGCGTCAATCAGTTATGCCTCTGTCATGCCAGTACTCCACAAGGTTCAGTCCTTTCTCCCATTCTGTTCAACTTCTACCTTCATGACATAATCCAGTCCACACACACCTCCATAGCTATGTTCGCTGACGATACAGCTGTGTTCTCTCAACCTGATGACATAATAATCGCTGGAAACACTTTGCCAAGTCACCTTAATGATCTAGAACAATATTTCACTAAATGGAAGATTAGCTTAAACATTGAACACTGAAAAATGTAATTCAAAAGTTTTTACTCTTCGACGCCCACCAGACCCACCGGAACTAATCCCCAAAGGTAAACATGTTAAATGGAATCCTGCCAGTGAAACAGGAAGATACCTGGGAATTCACCTAGATCGCCATATCAATATCAAACTAACACAAACCTACCCAAGGTTAACAATGTTAAAAATGCTATATCCTATCCTAAATAGAAAATCTAAATTAATACCAGAAACAACTGTTTTTACAGTGAAAACAATTCTAGTCTAGGGAGCGGCATCCTTTACGAAAAGGAAAAAATTAAATCTTTATAAAATAAAGTCCTAAGAATCGCAGTGGATGCTCTTTGGTTCATAAGAAGTAGCCAATTGCATCGGGAATTTTAAATGGAGTCAATAAAGGAGTACATCAGAAAACGGTTCATGAAGTTCCACTCCCAGTTGCCGATAGTTAAAGGATCAGTGACGTACAACTTAGGAAACCCAACTTAGATAGACTGAAGCCCAGACTGCTGCAGGACATTCTGTTATAAATTCTATATTAATTAATTCTATTATTCACAATATTTCTATTTAACATTTTTTTTTTTCAAATTAACTTGTTTTGTCTTTTTTACTATTAGAGGGCAATTGTTTGTTTGTTAGATCTACAAATGTCGTTATTCTTTCTTATTAATTTTACTTCTCTCTTTTATTAAGAAGCATTATTTTTATCTATTAATTTTATCTTATTTTCTTGTAATTATAACATTGTATATAGTTAGGGGTGTCTTTTGTAGGACTATACCTCCCCCATAATCAATTGTTAAAAA
>NW_027114465.1:1419644-1462441 GCF_000696795.3 Halyomorpha halys | reverse complement strand
AATATATATATATATATATATACAGGCGTCAAATTATGATGAGAGACCCGAAAGGGGTGTTAAGACATAAATTGGTAGCATGTTAACTGGCCGTCTCTTCTGAAGTAATGAATCAATTTCGGATGGAATATTGAAGTTAAATCTTGGCTAGTGATATTTCTAGGCATAAAAAGCCCATCGAGTCATTCCTTGTAAGAAAATAGCTTTAATTGAGTCAGAGAACTGCTATATAGTCATTATTTATTGTATCAATACATTTACAGGATATGAACTAGTCATTACAAAATCAAAGTTTTTTTCTTTTTCGGCCAAGGCTCCCATTGGAGTCCTATACTGCCTAACCATGGTTGGGGGTCGAAGTTCTTCATTTTGTTGGACCACCACTCAATGAAAAAAGTCAACGTCCCAGGCCGGATTCGAACCGGCACCGCCAATAGACAGCAAATTGGTAAGACTACGACAGCAACTTGGTAAGACGAGTAACCACTGAGCTATGGGCGGCCCAAAATCAAAGTTAAAATATTTATAAGAAATTAAAATGGAACGATGGTTTCTTGAATAGTGATTTCCGCCAAGGTAGCTATGATAACTGTTGTCTCTGACGGTAGCTTCGATAAGATGCTGTTTCTATACCTTTGGTACTCCTCACAAATCCAAGACTTGAACAAATTCTTGGTTAACAAAGGAAGCAACAAACGTCGGTATCCACATGCTCGTTTTGTTGTTTTGAATTTTTTTCAAAAAGGAACAAAATAAAAATAGACCAAATGAAAGGAGACGCAAATATGAGGAATGTTGATTGAAGATGATAAAAAAATCATTACTACATAACCTATCAATTCAACCTTCATTCAAGAATTTTAATCAGAAATTTTTAAATTTAATTACCTACACATATAATACATATTTGTGCTGCCTTAAATAAAAGATAAACTGCTACAGCTAACTAACAAGATTTGAAACACTGTATTTACACCAAATCAATAGAATTTTCAAATATAGAATCTCAAATAAGAGTAAACTATTGAATCTAAAGGTTGGGGAAATTCTTTAATTAATTAAAACATGGGAGCACAAATATTCATCTTTTGACAGTTCTAAAACAATACTAACTGAAAACAAATGTGTGGATGCAGCAAAAGTGCCCTTTGACTTGTGGCCAAAATCCAACACCCAAAGGGTTGTGCCACAAATTCAGGTCTACTTGACCAGCCAATTCAAATGACCCATCCACACGCTTGCGCATGTGCGAATTTGTCATTGTTTGGTAAATGTGTACAGGCACCTCTACAGTTTACTCAGGGAGCAGTAGCTACTGGTAAATGATGGGAGGGAACTATTTAGGCAAGGGGGCCTAGAGTAGAGGTTCTTTTTGCCAACCCCTGAACGCTACTTTGAAGTTGTCGTCGCATACTAACCAAGGTGGAAGTGTCAAGATTCATGTCTCAGGAGCCATGATAAATAAGTATTAACTGCCCTATATGGGAATCGAACTGATAGACGTTGAGAAATAGGAGCTCTGAGATCCATGCCCCAAGACCCTAGAACGCGTAGGTAGTATGTACCCAAATCTTGTTTGAATTAGGGCTCAGCAGAAAGGAGTGGTCGCTAATAGACATAAAACTCAATTCATTAGTGATGAATAAAAATTGCAACAAAACCTACTTTGCGATTGTTCATATTTACTAAATACTGGAATTTCTAATTTAAAAAAACAGATTTACGACAAATGCTCTTTTCATCCATCTATTAAAGCAATAAAATTTAAAGAATAATAAAAATGACCTCATTCAAAATCTAATTTTCATTTATTCATGAAAAAGAAAGCAAGCAATCAGACCAACTATGTGGAATAGAACAGTAAGTCAAGTAGCCCAATGATAACTCCATAAAACACGATTTTTTATGTTTTAAAAAATAAAATCTTGTCCAATAGTGTTTGAACATTTTTTACCCTCTCATGTACATTTTTTTTGGGACATTTTCGTTCTCAGGTCAGGGATACTTCCCTGACCCTTCGGTATGGTGTTTGGAGAGCAGGTTGTGTAGGAAAGTTTTGTGTTCAAGCTCCCATTTGAACAGAATGATTTTTTATGAGGTTATTTAATTCATGAGGATCCCATTTTCTTAGTATTATCAGGCCATATAAAAGTAGGCCAGCAAAATATAATTTTTCAAAAAGTTTGAACTAGTAAAAGAACATGATGCCTAGACATCTGAATAAAAACTGTATCATTGGTAAATAAAAAAAGGGGAAAAACTTTGGAAAAAGTCTGAATACAAACATTATAACCACCATATTTGGACCACAATTGACAATTGGTCCACATACAATTATAATAATAATTCATCAAATTTAAACATCCTACATTATTTTCATGCCTAATATAAAAAAAAATATCAAATTAGTATTACTAAATATGAAAATTTATTAATAACAGGTATGTAAACGTTATAAATAAACGGAAAGGGAAACTTATTCAATGAAACTAATAATACCAAACATATTTTATAAAATATATTTAAAGCAGAATACAAAACAACAATAAATGGAAAAAATTAAATAAAACAATGTTTAAGTATCAAAAAATATGGTAAAAAAGATATAATTTTTTAATCTAGAACAAACTTATAATTTTTTTTACGTATGTTGGTTTTATAATATTATCTTTTTCTCAAGATGCCATCTGCCTTCTTTAATGACAAGTAATTATTCAATGCACGTACACGAAGTCTACTCCATAGCATATGCTCTTTGAGAGCATGTATTTGTGTTGCAGCAAGAGCAGCTGTTTCTGGATAAAGGACAGTTGTGCAACCTAAACCTGTAATAACCATGAAAATCAGCCCATTTCATAACTAATTAAATTAATAATAAATTAAATAATAATATTATTAATACCTGAAGGAACACCCAGAGATGACCAAATATCTTGAACAGCAGATTGACTAGAAGGTGGGCAGTTGATAACAGGAAATGAAGTATTTCCAGATATGACAGGACCGAGACCATTACTTCTACCAGCAACAGCTATAAAAACTATATCTCGACCTAATCCCTCATATTCAGCGACCAATTTAAGCGTTTCTTCAGTTTCTTTATGTGCAGATGATACTCTCAATTCACATGGAAGTCCAAGTGCTTCACAATTGTTCTTTATTTTCATACAGTGTTCTTCATCAGATGGCGATCCCATAACAATAACAGCCTTAAAAAATTTAGATGATTAGAAATGATGAAATACATTTTGGGAATAATACCTTTTCTATCTTAAATGGTATGACCAGTGAACACAATCCATTTAAGAAAATAAAACAGGAATAGCTGTTAAAGAAATGAAATCCAATGACTGGATAAAGTTTTAGATACGACAGCAGTAGATTATTCAACTGAGTACTTACCAAACTCTGAGTTGTACTTTTGAAGTAGTCTAACTGATCAGAAATCCATTGGAAGTTTGATTTGATTTTTTCTAAGTCATGTTGGGTAACTTCGGACAATTCACGATATACTTGTTTATCCTTCATTAATCTCTTATCGCCTGAAGGCCACAGTCTCCAAGAATCAGAATCGATTATATCAGAAACCAAAATCTCACCTAAAACAAGAATATTTTAAGATACAACAATTATTGTTACAAGGGTAGTTTACAACCAATATGATTCAGTTCCGATTAAAAATTATTTTTCTAGAAATGCCTACCTTTTGAATCAATTCCAAATTCAATTTTCATATCAATGAGAGCACAAGATCTAGATGCCCACGCTCGTTCTAGAACCTCAAATACAGTTATTGCAGTCCTTTTCATGATATCTACTTCATGACGAGTGATCGCTACTCCATTAAAATTAAAATTAGCTGATATTATCTGTTGGTCTGACCACTGAGGATCATGGTTGGCATCATCCTGGAAGTAAAAATTGTTTTTTATTCAAAAAGCTTTTTTTTTTGGAAAATGGGAGATCATATGTGTAGATATCAATTTTTATATCTTCCACAAATTATGTGTCTATATAAAATAATCCATTGTGCAAACAACTGTATTTATGATATACATTTTTGAAAGATAACTTGAGTTGTGTATTTAAAGTAATATAAATATAATATATTGAGACACAATACACTTAAGCTAGGCTCTGAGGAAATATTTAGTTCCGCTACAGACCAAAATAGAAAACTAAAACTAAACCCTTTAAGATATAAACAGCCTTACCAAAGGGAATCATTGTATTTCATATTCTATGCATACTTTTACATTTATAAAACTATTAGTAAAAAAAGCTTACCAAACACCTGCAACACTATAATTAAGAAATTAATAATTTAAATGTTGCACTCCATATAACTGTTAAATATAAATGTAAAAACTTAATCTAATAAATTAAATGAATTGGAACAGCTAAAAAAATAATGACTTCGTGCTCTTTCACGAGGACATGAGCTAACACTAAGTTTTAGTCAAATTTAACCTGAAGGCATTTTACAGACTAATTTATAATGAACCTGAAGTCGAGATACCTTAGACTTAAAATTATTATCCACCAATAATATCTCAATAATGATAACATTACTACAAAAATATTTATAAAGTTCTGCAATTTATAAAACACAATAGCATTAACAATAAAATTTATCTTTAAAATTGCATTATATTTCATAAAATCGCATCATTGCAAATGTTGGTTGGCTTACATATCATATCACCAAATATCTACATAATAAATGAAAAACAAGCCGTAATGTTTTGAAAAGATAAATCTAATTATGTAATTTATATTCCTGTCAATAAAGTCATGACATGAAATATGATAAGAAAAAAAAAAATGAAAAAGAGCAAGATTTATATAACCTCTGTTAGGTTATCAACATTAGAGCTAGATAAACGAAAAAAATCTTATTAAATAACTAATAATGATAAACGTACAGTATAAGAAATATTCCGATCAAGACTTACACCAAAATAGATTTGCCATTATTCAAAAAATTTAACATTTTTACGCATATCTCTTACTTTCTTCTTTTCTTTTCCATTCTGAAATATCACAAACATTTTTGAAGGGGAAATTTTATCAAAAATTGTGTAAATTTTTAATGAAATTGTAAATTTCTATTTTGAATTAGATAAATTCAAATTAAAAAGTAATGAAAATAAGGATCTTGCAAGTATGATTATTAGAAACCATGCGAAAGTCACCTATAAAGACATTTTTTGATGATTAACATTTAACAAATATCTTACTTTCATTGTATTTATTTTTCTCCAATCTGAAATATCATCAACATTTGTGGATGAGAATTTTTATCACAAATTAGGTAAATTTATAATTGAATTGTAAATTTCTAATTTGAAATAGGTAAATTCAAATTAAAAAGTAATGAAAATAAGGATCGTGTAAGTATGATTATTAAAAACCATGCAAAAATCACCTCTAAAGACATTTATTTTTTATTAACATTGAAAAGAAAGCTACCAATATTTAAACAGATAAATTAAGAAACTGGATATATTTTGACACCATGATTATGTTGCATGCTTATATAATGATATTCTCCCCACAAATATATCAATTTAGAATGTCAAGTGAACACTCATGATACGGAAATGATTTTGTGAAAATCAACCTTTATATTTTTCGATTATTAAATGAAATTAATAATTAAACAATGGAAAGGTCAATTCAAGGATGAAATACAACATTCAATAAGCGATTGTCAATAACTGGAATAAAAAAAAAACAATCCCCACTATGAGTGGTAAGATAGAACCAATAGGAAAAACACAGAAGCGTGGTTCACCTGTCTCTAGGGAAATACAGAATAACCTCACCTTAAGCCCTTCTGCAATGAAAGAGTTAAACTTAATTACTGTATTACCAACAAAAATAACAGTTATCATATAAACTTAAAAATGAATTACAAAAATCATTGTTTGTTTAAAAAAAGACAAAATACAGAACAGATAAATGAACATGTTTTACCAGGAAAGAACAGGCAAGGAACAATAGAATTAAAGAGGAAGCTCTAACTGAGTCTTAAAGTTTTAAGAATTAATAACACCACCCCATGATGCCCCTTCGGAAATCCTACACACTCACATAAAACCATAAAGAAGACAGTAAAGGAAAAATCAAAACCAAGTGGAGGAAGTTGACGCCAAGATAATATTTTTTTTTTTCAGAAATCATGTTTATTCCATCCTATTGAATAAAAAACATAAATTGCAAGTTAATAGATTATTTATAGTTATCTGATTTTCCCCATTCTGAGAGATCAACAGGGCATCATATGGGTCTGTAAAATAATTTAAGTTTAAATGTACAAAAGATTTTTAGTTTGGATTGAATAATACCCCTACCACAATACCCCAAAGAACAATTTAATAGAGAATTAAAACCAATTAAAAAGCTTTAAGTTAATGCATATTTTAAAAAGCTCTATGTTTATTACAATAAAAATTATTTTTCAGCTAGTTAAATTTTAAGAAGACATTACTTTCAATAATAAATCACAATCTCATGAAAAGATGTAACTACAATATAGCAAAATAAATTATTAAATACTGAACATAATAGCAAATACAGAGAAGTAAGTTACACCAAATGTTAACTACATAAACAATGTTCAAGGAAAGAAAATCAACATCATAATACTTGGGTAGGCATATTCTAAAATTAATAACCTGAAATATGTCTAAGTTATTGTATAATTATTAAACTCGCTAAGTGACAAGTGGGTCTGTCGGACACAGTTAAAATAATTTATCTCCTTTTTATACCAAATCATCAGTTCAAAATAATGCATTTATTACTGTAGTTGCTTATTTATATGAAAATGTAATACACAACCTAAAAAAATCAAAAAATAACTTTAAGATCAAAAGATTAGTTAAGAACAGAAAAATTTAAGATAAATACACATTGAAATGAGTCCTTCAGACCCACCTGTTGTACTGAGTGTTGATAAACTAACAATAGCACCTCCAACTTTTCAAAATAAAGTTGGACAGGCAATCCTTCCCGACAGGACCCAACCAACTAAAACCCCCAAGGAGCAACGGTCCTATATCAATTTTGAAATATTTGCTTAAAATGGGAAGAGGAGACTTTAAGATAGTTAAATCAAGCAATATTTAAAAAGCACCAGAAATTGGAAAAAGGTGTGAAACACTTGGTAGCCTTACTTATCTGACTTTTTAAACAAACAATTATAGCTAGTAGGTTGGTCGATGTACATCTCACGAGAGGATATCATAACACAAAAAAAAAGGCAATCCTTCCCGGCCGTATCCATCCCTCTAAGACCCCAAGGGAATGACAGTCCTATATCACTTTTGAAATATTTCCTTAAAATAGGAAGGAGAAATAGTTAAATCGAGCAATATTTAAAAAGTGCCTGAAATTGAAAAAACGGCGTGAACATATATAACATAAAATATGATAGAATATTCTGAATATGATAAGGTTTCTCAATAGAAAAAAAAGAACATACCATGATTATTAAAACATTCTAGTAAATTTAAATATTACTAGAAATAATACCTTGAAAAATGTTTCTTCTAATGGCGGAGAGAAACGATAGCCTTCTTTAACACCAGCATTACGTTTTAAAAATGATCCAGTAGCCAATCGCCGTGTTACCCATTCAATGGGAATCATCTCACATTTTTTAGCAAGAAATGCTGTGTCAGTGAGAGTTTTTATAAAAGAAGTTTTAAGGCCTGAAATATTTCCAAAATTGAATTTTAATTGACTCTATTTAAGTAGCTATAAATAACTAGTTAAATACTGAATCCTTTTTAATTTAGGTTTGTGATAAATATTTGCTGCTAAAAAATATTCTATGATAGACCACTGTCTAGGTAATGAATGTTTAAAACTGGTTACAAATAAATTGATAGGGAATAATACTGCTAGTTTTGTAGTTACCAATAATACCTTCAAATACAACACTTAGTTGGTTCAGTATTTCAATATTTGACTTCAGTATTATGTCATGCCATATGATTATGAGTTTAATTACAAATCTCGAACCTATGCCCTCATCTTATCTATAGAAATATCCTTATCAAGAACTATTATTAGAGGTAAAGGTTCATTACAATCATTTTACCAAATTAAATTTTAAAAAATACTTTCCTTTAAAAAAATGTCTTCAGTTTATAAAAAAATTCAAATTGGATGCAAATTTCTTAATTCATAAAAGAAAATGTAATAATGACAGAACTAATGTTGACAAATCATAGCCTTGGTTTGGCCAGATTCTCAAACTCAAGACAAACCAAGGTCATGAAATGTTAACAAAAATGTCTCACAAATTAAAATATTAATAATCCCGGTATTAACAAAGTAATAAATAAAAACGTATCTTCAACATTAAAATAAAGGTTAACAATTTTTGCACTAAGCCAAACATTTTAGACAGAGTATAAGAAAATTAATTATAACTTTAACATCATTAAATAGAAGAGATAGATAATTATTTCTATGAATATATACAATTGGTCAGATTAAGTTAAAAATTTAATATAAAAGTTCATATTGATTGGAGTAAAAGAAATTCTACTTCAATTTAATTGGTTTTGTCATAACAACTTATAACCTATAAATATCAATCAGAATTTGACTTAAAACCAGAAAAGGAAGTTTTAATGATAACATTAATTTCCATCTTATAAAAACATTAGGATGAATGGCTAACCTCCAAATGTTTTCTAAATAGTGGTGAAATTGTATTTAAATCAGTAAACAGATATCTACATTTTGAGAGTATTTTAATACCTCACAATGACAATTAAACTAATCAAATAATATTAAACCAGATAATTGAGGCATTCAGTCATAAAAGATGGTAACTGCAAAAATGAAAAGTTTTAAATTGTTAAATTATTTGTTTGTTACTTATAATTACTGAACACCTCAATTAATCTATATATTTACATACCTTCAGCAACTTTAAAGTTCTTTATTTTTATTTTTCTGAAGTCTATTCTTTCTATATGGTCTAATAATTCTAAATGGTTATTCTTAAGATTTTTAGTAACAGTGAATAAATACATTTGCCTATCTATAAATTTTATCATATTTGAATAGGATCAAAGATTAGATCCAAGTTCAATTGACAAAAAAGATACAATATTTATACACAACTTAACTAAAGTTGTAATGTAATATTACTGCTTTTTACAGCAATTGAATAAAAAAAATATATAGTCTTTACCTAATGAATTTAAATATTCAAAAACTTTTGCATTTGTTTTTGTTGAAATTTCTGCTTTTCCTTTTAATTCATGAGACTTAATGCCATCGCCAGCTGTGATTCTATCTTTACTAATAATAACCACTTCCTCTGAATTATCGATATTAAATACTTTCTTAGTTTTGCCCTCAATAACAAGGGAACCAAGTTTATATCCAGCAACTAAAACAAAATTATTCACGACATAAGAAACTGTTTCTCCTTAATTAAAATCAATTATATGTTATATTTATTAGTTTACTTGCATAACTTTAATTTTGAAATAAATTAAATTATTATAATTGACCAAATCATTGTCTCTGTTAATACATGCACTCTTCTGATCTATAAAATATCTAATATTATAAATCGTAATGATAAAAAGTGATTAAGGCTTGAACAAGGTATAGAATTTTAAATTTTAGCGCACTAAATAATAAGTCAAAAAGTGTAGAACTATGAATTATCATAAATTTAGTTTACAATTAAATAGTACGTTCAGTACAAGCTATCTTTAGCATTTAACCATAAAAACCATGGGTTATACTACCAAAGCTTAAATAAAATGTTATTGAAGGTGGTTGAACTATCTCTTATCAATAACAATTTCAAATATATTAATTATGGTTAATGATATCAATAATAAGCAGTTAATCTTTCCAATGAAGCCTAATGCATGGAAAAGTATAAAATAAATTAATCAAGCAAAGCATATAGTTTTAAATGATAATTTATGTAATCAATTTAAAGCATCATTAAATTGGGTTTTAAACTATTTGTAATTTAATATCAGAAATTTATATATACAATATAAAAATACATTTACTATTACCTTCCTCCGGCATTTTACTCAAAGCACCCACCCTCCACTGAATTGAAATAAAAAAGAGCTATCCTAAGACCAGTATTTAAGAAGGATCAACTATCTCTTCCCCACCACCCGGTCCTAAGGAGTGTTATACAATTTACTGCAGCCACCAGTTGATTCATTCCACTCACGTGGTTCGTGAGTTGAGTTCGAATTCGACTATAATAGGACTATAATTCTTCAACGGATAATCGTGGATTTATCGCTTTAATAGAAGGTAAGCAAACTTTTATTTTCTTACAACAAGTTGATCTGAAACATATACAAATTCCTTTCAACATGGGATAACCATTACTATCCCTACTGTTTACATTTCTAAGCGGCAATGCGCACGATAGTAATTTGACAGACCAATTAAATTTTCTTCTAATTCCTTAATTAATCGCTATATGTAATGTAGTCATGATGGCAAATGGGATGTAATTAAGAATCGTCAATAGTATAAATTGTGCTGTTTTGGTTTTCTAATTCATTAATGTATACTTTTACAGCTTTATTCAATTAAAATACGAAATTTATGTGAAAGCATGCACTTGATAAATAATAGGTTTTTCAAGGAGTGATTCTGTGAATATGTAACATTGAAAAAGTTCCTTGCTTTAAAATCAATGGATTCGGTGGATTAAATAATTTATGATTATTATTTATTTCATTCAATATGTAAAAAATTAAATTGGAAATTAATATTACGATTCTTTACAAGAATTTCAGCTATTTTATAAAAAGTGCTGTTCGAATTTTTTGGCGGTATATGCTTTTCCCGGATAGTAGTTCAGACACTACTTTTGTTTTCTGTATTTTTAGGGTAATTTAATTTTTTTGTTAGTATTAAATGGTAAATAATTTCACAAAATATTGTCATTTCAGCTTTATGATTACAATTACTACAGAAAATAATATTTTTTGTAAGTTTTATATGGAATATTTATTATATTGCATAAAGTAAATAAGGTACTTGATCACCAGTGTCGACATTTAATGTTTATTTATTTATCTCTCTAAGAATCGTATTTTATGTTTTAAGTAGTGAATTTCATATGACACTTATCATTAATGCCATTACACTTTTAAAGCTTGAATTCTTTGACAACAGAACAATTTTTGCATGCTAACAGCGTTGACAGTATCTTCTGTCAGCCATCCTTAATGATTATAGCAACTTTCAATTTAGTTTTAATTAAAGTATGATTATCTATAAAACCGCCCGTTATATATATATATATTTTTTTTTTCAGAACATTTTTATTTAATTTTCTAAACGGATTGATTGCGCAACATAATTCACCGAAATAATGCTGGTTGGTTTTTTCAATGAAGAATCCGTCAATAATATTTAATCCTTATAATCTTGTCTGATATCGTCTTAATAAATTTTTACCGAACCATTGAAAGAATAATATTAGTTGAATGTTATTCAGGACAAAATATATGAAAATTACAGATTTTCTGCAAACCATTTCTTTTTTTAAAACTATCGGATTAGATGATATTGTAAATATCTTTTTTTCGCAATCATCGTTTTATTTCTTACTGAGCTTTGTTTTGTGAGTTAAGCCTTAAAAATGGGTACTACACTAAAATGTATTGAATGCGCATTGAAGGTCAAAATGCGCGCTTTTTTTTATTTAACTCTTACCATTGGTTATTTTTCGGATATTACAGAGTATGTTAAAATTTCCATTATATTGTCCACAACGTAATTGTATATTTTTATTAACGTGTCGTTTGTAAAATTGAAGGTCGCACTGTTTGTTTTTTTAATTGATTGTATTCTTTAATTAAAATCTTTTGTAAAATTCGCATATTTTCCTTCTTTGTTCTAAAGGAAATATTGCTGAGACTTCAATCGAAAATTAGCACACCTCGTAAACTGGTAGTCTCCATTATTCCAGATACAATTATTAGAAATCAACCATGCCTTCATTACTAACGCAACGCATGTATGTCAGACATCCTTTTTATGCTAACAATATAAAAGAAATGTTTCATTTGATAAGTAGTCCATTTTTTGATATATCGATTCATTAAATGATTTAAATAATTATTATACGTGCTTTTGGTGTTCGTCTCAGGTTTATTTTATCGAGTTAGTGGTAAAAATGATCAATTGACATTTTTTTCGAAGTAGAAAAAGTAAAAATAGAATTATCATTAATTTTTGACAATTTTGTTAATTCTGAATTATAGATTCGGTTCAGGCTCTGTCAGATTTCGAAAAATCACATCTGTGTAAAAATAAAAATGATTTTTTTTTAATCAATTGCCGATTTCCCAATCAAACGATTTCAGGCAACATTGTGTAACAAATATGTATTACAGCCGTTGTTATATGCTGATCCAATACCGAAGATATCAAAAGCTTTATCAATTATTTAATCCCATATCAGGCTTTACTAAACTGAAGGTTATATCTTCAAAAATGTGATATGCTTAGATCACTGAAATTTCCTGATGAGATAGAAGGTATTTTTTTTAAAACTTGATAGATCAGAGTTTTATCTGCAAAGAACTGACTATTCGAAAATTAATTTTGATCCGAATTAAATTTTCTATATGTTTATCAACCTGTCCTTAAATTATATTAAACAAAGTTTTCTCCGATTTAAAGTTTTACTTAAATTGTTTTAGAGCAACTTTGACCTCTCTGAAAAAATCCTGTTAGTAAAATCTATAATGTACCTAAAATTATTTGTAAAATCTATAATGTACCTAAAATTATTTGTAAAATCTATAATATATCTATCTCATTTATTTTAATTTAAATATTATCTAAAATAAATAAGATATTAGAAATTATTTTATTTAATGATTCTGTAACGTTTGAAGGATTGTTTGAACTCATATCTTCATCTCTTTTTTTTTGTTTTTTCTTATTTTCTCCCACGGAAGAATATAAGGCGAATATTTATCTCTTAAGAGAGAAAAAAAAACTGATACAAATCAATTTTCATGACATCTCATTTATCGTGCCATCTACGTACAATATTTCTGACGTATCAGATCAGATAGGGTTTTTTTAAATTACGTTTTAACATATGTAGTTGTATCACTTCATAAATATATAGTTATGCAATGGACTTTACCTCTGAACATAAGTTCTTGATAGTTATAACTTCGTTTTTACAGTTCGATCTTATTTTGACCGCAACAACTATAAAATGTGTACCATTAATTGGGGAAAAGTCTAGACTTTTCTAGGGCTAGGTTGCATGGTTGAACAATCACCTCCTTGCACAACTGTTGTTCAAGGAACAGTACTTCCTAACAAAGTACAGAACCCGTGACCCTTCCTGGATTGTTGCGGTGCAGATTTTCATTTTCAATATAATTATTAAGTTCAGGACTCGTTTTATCAACTTGTTTCTCCCAACACAGCTGAACCTCTATCAAGATTTAGGGAACAATTACACGAGGAATATTTATACAATTTTTTTTTTCTGCGACCCTTTGCCTTTATTATACCAGTGAGAGAGTAGGAGTCACTGCTGATAGACTAATAAACGTTTTCTGCAGTTAACCTGATAACAGTTTAGCGAATATGCTGAACGGGTACAAATTTGTTTCCGCTTAGCGATAAACAAAAATGCCATATGTCATACACCGTGCCTCTCTCACCGGTAAAGCTACCGATATGCAACTACCATTGGGTACGAAAGATAGGCGGAAGAAAACGGTAGGTGGAAGGATTGTTGTGGGACTAGTAGAACTAATTAATTAGTTCATTGAATGGGTGCTCAAAAGAGGTACAGGAAGTGGAGAGAATGGAGGGGAGGCCCTAGAACCGTGGTTTACTAACTGGCAGCGGTGCTGTATGCGTATGGTAGGTGGTGCACAAACGAATGCTACTTTCCAAAAATCCCCCGCCCCCCAAAGAAAAAAATAGCAAATGTACAGTGCATTCCAGGATTTATTTAGCAATGTTTTTTCTTCCCTTTCTACATATTAAACTGCTCTAAGGATAATTACTGTAATTTTTTTTAGCGCGATTTTTTTTTTATATTCCACAAGAGTGCCACAATTTTTTTTAGCCCAAAAACCGTGGCGAAAAAGGATTGGGAACCGCTGCCCTAAAGTTCTCTTTTTCCGGTTTATTTAGGAAACTATGCGTCTTAGCGATAAGGACATTCTATACTGAACTGAAGTCGATAAAGTTTCTTAGAAGATTGATTCTATCCACTTTTACGCTATTGTATTTAACAGCTATTATTATAAATATTTTTCAACGGCTATCGTTATAAACTATATAGTTGTTCCTCTGAACATTTGACCCATTTAAGGAGACCCTAGCTTTCCCTTACCTAACTACCCTTACCTGAAGGCAAGGACTGACACTTAAGAAGACACAAACTCTCATGTCACAATGAACTTGGTGTTCCAAGAAAGATTTTACTAGAAGTCCTGCACAATGAAATTACATCTGAAATTTCTACAGAATTATTCTGAAGCTGTTCTTGCCAGACGGTTATTAAACTCTAATTCCTTAACTACGTGAATTTATTATAAATAGTTTTAATAATTATAAGATGTGATTTATGTATATAATCAATTTTAAATTTCAGGATAATGGATAGTAATAGTAAAAAGAAAGCGCTTACTGGATTAACACACGAATGCGGAGTGTTTGGGTGCATGGCAAGGGGCCCTTGGCCAACGCAATTGGATGTCCCTCAGGTCATCTGCTTGGGCCTCATTGCGTTGCAGCACAGGTAATACTTTTCAATTTTGCTACTAACTTTAGAGCTAAGCCAAAGGGGAAGAAGGGGGTGTGGCGGTTTGACGGTTTGGAATCCTCCCTCCGAAATTAATCGATCTTTCTACTTATTCTTTAATTGTTAAAATTTTATAAACCTATAGATTGTCATCAATAATATACTTGTTGTAAGACAGTCCGAGTAATGATAAAGAAAGGTAGAACATTTTTTTTTTTTTAAATAATTTATTTATTGTTATTAACGACTGTATACATATATACACATCAAGTAAATTTCCTGTAAGTTATATTATGACATGATACAAACATGTGGAGAATCTACCTATTGATAGAACTCCCAAAACATTTCTAAAGGAGAAGATCTCGAGGCCATCTTCTTTTCAGACGCCTAGGAGGATTATTAGGTAGTGAAGGAGAAGCCAGGTTAGAAACGAGTTGGTTTGGATGGTTGGGAAGTTTATTATGGAAGAATTGGTATCTGGTTCTGGCCAAATCGGCAACAGATGGGACATTGAGGTCCTGATGGATGATTTGATTTGTGACAAAGTAAGGAGCATTAAGGATTTTGGACTGTAAGGATTGGATTCGAGAAGAATTAGATGGTTTAGTGGAGCTCCATAGCTCAACTCCATATGTCCAGATAGACCTTATAACAGTCATGTAGATCAGTCTTTTGTAATGGATTGGAAGTTTGGACCGTTTGGACCATTTGGCTAGTAAATGTTATAATAGTCGGAATCGACGAGCAGTTTCCTGTCTTTTCAGTCTTGTATGAGGATTCCATGTCAGTCGTTTGTCCAGATTTAGTCCTAAGTAACGGATCTGTTCAACAGGAATAAGTGGGGTATTATTAAAAGATACTGTGGGGCAAGACGAAGGTTTACGACGAACGGTAAAAAGGTAGAAAATTAGCTTTAAAAAACTATTTATAAGAAAACAACGTTTCAACCCACTTTGCAGTAATTCATCAGAACTAAATGTAGATTAGGTATAAAGATTATAAGAATGTACATATGAAATTTTAAAAAAGATTTTATATACAAAAATTGAAATTAAAAAGGGAACCTGAACTTTTGGGCTCCACTAAACCTTCGAATTTCTCACGTATCTCATCCTTACAATCCAAAATACTTCGTGAAATCCTCTATACTTCTGCTTTGTCACCAATAAAATCATTCATAAAGACCTTAGTGTTCCATAAGTAACCGAGCTAGCCCAAACCAGATATCAATGCTCCCTTTACAAACTCCCTGATCACTCCACTAGTTTCTAACCGTACTTCCTCACCCGTCCCTGAAAAGAAAATGGTCTTGAGACCTTCTAATGTAGAAATTTTATTACAATTCTACCAATGGGCTGTTTCTCTACATATTAGTTAGTACTTCAGTCATTTATGTTTAAATTTCTTTAGTTTACTACGTTCCCTTTTTAATTCAATTGTTATATGTATCATCTTTTTTAAAACTTCGTATGTATATTCTTATAGCTTTATCATATCTTAAATTTTTTTTATCTTGTTCTCATTTACCCCCAATGGTATCTTATAAATAGTTTTTTTGCTATTTTCATACCGTTCTTGACCGCCTAACGGATTACATGTTACAGCCAACCAATTATCTCCCAATAATTAATATATGTTGGCATAGATAATATTATTTATAAGAACTTATTTATTCAATGATGATTTGTCGCATAGTAATCTTAAAGTAGATCCTTAGATGTACCAACCTCCTGCATCTTGGCTACGCCTATGAACTAAACTATTTCTATCCACCTCATTGTTGTTAAGGCTAAATTGCCGGCACCATTCTCGACGGTTTCGATTTTGCTGATTTTTCAAGGGAAAAAATAGTGCGATTTTTAATTAAAAATGCAAATCGTTTTCATTATCTCATGGTAAAAGAGGTTTGAACATTTTTAATTTTTTTTTTCTCTTTAAATTTGAAATCCAAAATCTTTTATTTGAAAATTTTAAAGTATGTTTGAATGAGCGATGATTTAGAAAAAAAAAATCTTGAATCAGATGTATTGTTCATTTTTCAAATCCATCCAGGGATTCAATCGGAAAGAGAAATATAGAGATCAAAGAAATGCTTCTGCCGATAATGTGAAGTCTTGGGCAAAGAGGTGGGAGTTTTTTCTTTTTTATTTGAAGTTTCTGTTATCGATAGAACCGTTGGATCGATTTCAAAACTGAAAAAATATATTGGATACAAGATTATTTTCTACACCGACCCTTAATTAAACTTTTCGATTAAAAATAATTAAAACAAATTTCAATTTGATTCTTTCGCCCTCCTTCTTTCAGAAAGCCCTGTAAAGTTGGGCGAAACGTTGGTTCACAATTAATTGTTAATTTACTATGACCGCACTCGGACCATGCTCCTTTTACACATAACAAATTTCAGAATTAAAGATTTCACATTTCACATTTTAACGAAAAAAGTTACAAATCTATTTTCCACCATTCTTCCCGTCATCCATCCACGAATTCTTACATTCCTAAATATTTTGTCCATCCCAAGCGTGACAAGATCTGTTGAGCAGTTTAGTTGGCATCAGTACATACAAATTATAATAAATTGATTCGGCCTTTGAATTGTTCAAGACTGTTTTGTTTTTTTAGTTCTATATATGCACTTCTAACTTCAATATAGTTTATTTAGTAATGTAAGTGTTGTATCGTAATCTAGGGTGTTGAAACCACCTAGAGCGATCTAATTTTGTTGTCCTCGCTTATATAGTAAAAAATGGAACTATGTATATTGTTCCTAGTTTAATGTGGTCCACTCAAATAAGGACCAGCAATGTATTTCGATTTAAAGTTTTACTGGAGATCTGAAAATCTGTTCATTCGTGTTTTTAATGTGCTAATTGTGAATTTCAACTTTATGACCTCAATGCTTTTCTAGAAATTTTCAAGGAACAAATTGTTTTTCTTTTTATTGAATACTATGTATCGTTCGAATTACTTTTGTTTTTCTTCTTTGTTTTGAATCATGATTTCACTAGACCAGTAGTTCCCTAGTGAGGTTCCGCGAAATAATTTAGGAATTATTTTCTACGTTAACTCAACACAGTTTCAATCTTACCATCTCAGATTTTCTTCAGTTTTGTGTAAGTACCTTAGCCTTTCTTAGCTTTGGCTGAAAAGACGGCATTTGGCTAATGTATCAAATAATGTATGTATGTTCTTTCACCGGAATTCCTTAATGTAGATTTTCCGCTATTTTTCTACCAGTACCAAAAGGGTTCCGCCGTCAAAAAAAGTAAAGAATAGGAGAAAACTGCTAAGAAAAAAAAATCGGCTATTTCTCGTCTTTTTTATATGTTTCTGGAAAGAATTGAAGTCACAAAGTTGAAATTTATAATCAGTAAACAAACAAAAAAGGATTTGATAGCACAACTTGTGCCACCCCTCCTGAGCACATCTTGGTGGTTAATGACTCATTTTTTGTTTATTTATTTATTTAATATATTTTACAACTGTACAAAATAATAAATACAATAAGAAAATTGGATGAATGTTTCAAACACTTGAAAATTTTGGGAAGGAACCACCCATTGGTGGTACTTCAAGCAATAATTTAAATTAGAATGTCCCGTGACCATCTTCTCTTCAGACGGCTCGGAGGATTACCAAGGATTGTCAAGGATGAGAGATTAAGAACTAATGGGTTAGTATGGGTATGGAGCTTGGAATGAAAGGACGCATATCTGTTTAGGGCCAAATCTGCAACGAATGTTAAGGCCTTTGTGGATGAGTTTATTTGTAACGTAATAAGGAGCATCAAGGATTTTACTTAGGATTTTGGATTGGATGCAGGAGGAATTTGATGGTTTAGTAGAGCCCCAGAGCTCAATTCCGTATGTCCAAATTGGTCTGATCATCATAGCGTATAATAATTTTTTGTAGAGAATGGGAAGTTTAGAGCGTTTGTCAATCGAAATCTACGAGCAGTTTCTTATCGTTTCAGTCTTGTATTTGGATTCTAAGTAAGTCTCTTGTCAAGTTGGAGTCCTAAGTATCGAATCTGTTAAACAGGCGTTAGTGGAGTATTTAAACAGGATACTGTAGGACATAGGAGGGCAGAGGTTTACGACGAAGAGTAAAGGTGATCTGGATTTGTCAGGATTTATTTTGATTCTCTAGTTTTGACACCATTCTTCAATGGATGTTATATGTGTCTGTAGAGTTTGTGATGCATTAGTAAGGTCGTTGTTTACAGACAGTATAGATGTATAATCAGCGTATGTTGTTAGGACTGTGTTAGGGTGGGTTGGGATGTCAGCTGTATAAACCGCTTAAAGAATGGGACCTAAGATACTATCTTAAGGAACACCAGCGGACTGAGAAAAGAGAGATGAGTAGGCTAGAACTCATATTAAAGATGTAAGCTCCATTAAATACTGAATTGAAGTGCCCATTTTTCAACTTTCTAGTGAACTATTTTGGTCTTTTGGATTTTCTATTACAGATTATTGTGGCCCTTGCTGAGAAGTTCAGCCAAAAAAAAAAAAAAAGAACCTTCATTATTTTAGCTTCTAGTTAGTAATTATGCCTTGAGTTCTATAGCAGGTGTCAGGTCTTACTGTTAAAATCTTCAAAAACATTTTGTTTCCCTCCCTCCTCATTACGTAATTATCCTTAATTTTGGACTACTTTTCTTCATGAGATTTGTACTTTATCCTTATAAAATTCCTTTTTATTTTTTTTTCCAAAAATCCAGCTTTTCCTTATTGGTATCCTTCTGTCAATTACCATTATGTAGAAGATATTCTTTACACAATACTTATCCAATTATTCAAATCAGCTTTTTAATTGTAACCAGAAAATATTTTCATCACGGCGGCATTTGTATCCTTTCGAATTTGAAATGCGAAATAGTTGTAACTGGAAATAAAAGATATTTGTTAGATAGGTACTCTTGTAATGTAAGAACTACTTTGAAATTCTAATTAAAACATTATGTATGATTATTCATCCAGGTTCAAACTGTTCAGCTAATTGTCTCATTAACTTACTTTTGTATTTATTTAGGTTTTTAAATTTTATTTTCATTTATTAATAACATACTATTATTTTAATAACATACTATTATTTTAATAACTCGGTAATTTTCAAAATGTTTTAAATTCATTTTGATCTGTCAAGAAATTTTCAGTTGCTCTGTAATTTTTTTTTCTCTGTTATACAGTAATTTATTTTATTTTGTTATATGTTCTTAATTCTTCCTAAAGAAATGTTCCTTCTTTTTTTTTTGTTCTTATTTTTTTACTTTGTTTTTTATTTATCTGACCAACTTGACCAGTGGTACCCAACGGAGGTTCCGCGCAACAATTTAGAAATGGATCATTGCACGTCAACTAAACACAATTTTGATCTTTACCATCCTAGATTTTCTTCAAATTTTTTACATGTGTTGAGTAGCGTTTCTTAGCTTTTGCTGAAAAGACGGATCACTTTATTTGTATAAAATGATAATTTTAGTGTCCCGCTATTTTCCTACTTCTACCAAAAGGGTTCCGCCGCCGATATAAAGGTTTGGAACCACTGGTCCAGGCTATAAGAGATCTAAATAATTAATTTTATTTCCTTTTGTTATTGATTTTTCCATTATTTACTTATTAAGTAGGAATTATTCATAGATTTTGGAAAATTGTTTACCATTTTACCTAAATATGTAATACAAAATTTATGTTTTTTCAAATTCAAGGGGACAAGAAAGTGCTGGTATAGTCACTAGCGAAGGAAAATGTTCCAAGAAGCTGAACGTAAAAAAAGGAATGGGCATGATAAGTAATATTTTCAACGACGAATCAATGCAGAAGCTTAAAGGTATTATAGTATTTCGAAACATCTTACTCACATCATGATATAAGTATAGTGCAATATTAAATATACTACCGAACGATTTGGATGCATAGGTAATCTAGGTATTGGCCATACTCGCTACTCTACCAGCGCAGCATCAGAAGAGATCAACTGCCAACCGTTCGTTGTCCACACTGGTCATGGTGCTTTGGCTGTCGCCCACAATGGCGAACTTGTAAACTCTGAAGCACTCAGAAGAATGGTATGTAAATAATTTATTTAACTTTACTTGTTTAATTTAGTGTAGTCTATATTTGTACCTTATGATAATTACTTCATAATATCATGCATTATTGATTATTTAAGGATACGGGTATTGATAGTCGTTATTTCCACTTGACGATTTTATGTTTTTTTTATTAGCATGTCATAATGGAACTGATATGGAATATAATCATTGACGTATGTAAGAAAACTATTTTGAATTCGGTTATTCAATCCCTCATCGCTTTGACTCGAATTATGCAATCGCCGATTGTTTATGACATTTCTTATCATATTATCAAAATATATTCGAACTGCTTGGTAACAAACGTTAGTGGATTTTTTTTCCAAAATTTGCATAACAAAACATTTTGATAGTTTTCAAATGTTGCTTCATTGTGAAACAGCTGGTAAAACAGGGCAAGGGTTACCAAACTGTGTGCCAAGAGTGCAGTTCAGATGTACTGCGGAAAAAATATCTAATTTCAACCTAGATTTTCCAATAAGTAGAATCGGTTTTTTAAATCGGAACATGGTTAAATCGTCATGTCCTTGCCTACGTTGCGCCTATCACTTTCAGACCATTTTTCTGGTTCGGTGTCCTTTTTTTCCCAAAATCAACTTCTTTTTCGTTTTAGTTCGTAAAAGGTACCGGAATATTTCCTTACAGCGACTAGGGTGTCCCGCAAAAAAGGTTTGAGAACCACTGCAGTAAAGCGTCAATTAACCAGACGTTGATCAACCGGAACGTCAAAAATCGGAACTAATCATAATTTTTTTTTTACGAAATTGTGATAAGTATGAAATATTCCTCAGAATTATAAACTCAAACTATAATTTGAAAATTCAAGTTATTATTCAAATATCATTTTTACATAATGCTGTTTTTTAAGCGTTTATTTTAATCTTTTCATTACCATTTTTTAGTAAAGATTCTTAACATGAGTTCTTAGAATTAGGTGGATCTATTTGTTGTTTCTAGTTGTCCTTTGACCATGAAATCCAAAACTGGATATTCAAAGTAAAAGGTGTCTCTATATAGTGTCTCTAACTCTTTCAAAATTGTATTCCCCAACATTCTGTCTTGTTCGTAGTTTTGGAGTTATTTAAAAAGTATTGAAAAAGTGCACTAATTTCGCTTAAAATTCGAAATATGCTCGAGTTTATACAAATCTTTATAAGTAACAAATGAAGGTTTTATTTATCACTCATTTACAGAATCTTTGTCCAGAAAATGCTGGTTATCCTCCAGACTGCTAACTTATTCTAGCCAGTGTTAAACTCGAGATTCATGTTGTTGATCAGCCACGAAATTAATTTCAACATCCCAGAAACTAGAGTAGGAACGTAGGATACCGACTAAGTATCGATGACGTTATTCATGCATATACCATACTGCCTTGATTTAATTCGTTGATGTAACGTCAGTTTTTTTAAACTAAAATTTCATTATTCCATATACCATGGGTGCACTATGTCCTTAGTCAACCTCCCCTCAACCTTGGCCTCACTGGGTTTTAGAGTCCTGGGAATTTCTTATTATTTCAAAACACTCAATTTCTTTATCAGACATTCACTACATCGAACTACCTATTCCCCGAGTCCCTTATGGAACCTGTCTACATCAGGGGTATTGTGTTAAATGTAAAATGTTTTATCATGTTAAATGTTATAAGTATAGCATTGTGAGTAGCGCTATTTAAAGTCAAGTTCAATGTTAAATGCATAAGACCTCCTAGCGGATTTTCTGAGCATCTTGTTTTAAAACCTTCCAAAACTTCATGTTATTGTTTACTTCTAAGATTTGATTATAGTAATTTATTAAAACATACCTAAAATATGTGAAAAGTTGAAGTTCAAAACACTAGACAAAAGAAAAATAAACAGTCTACGAGTAAGTAACCTAACACAACAAATAAAACGGTGACAAGCTCAGCTGGTCTGTTTTGCGACGTCATTCTCCATTTAACTGACTCTCAACGATGTTTCTTGTTATATCGTTTTAACATGGTAAAAGAAGGTACTATCTCCATTTGACATAAATTTTTCCATTTAACACGCTTTAAAATGTTAAACTAAAGATTATGAATACCCCTACTATGTGGCACATTCCATGACGAACAAACTAAAGTTTTGTAATTATAGGGATATAAAAGTTTCATTCTTATTCACATCTGACATGAGAAATAAATTAAGATTCCCAGAAATTTTAAATGTGGCGATAATACAAAGCACAATTATAGTACTCAAAGCCGAGACTTAAAAAAAAGTTGCATGTTTTGTTTTTTCAAGTATTTTGTTCAGGTCAGTAAATAAGTTTAAGAGTGTTTTGAAAAAAATTTCTTTAAAAACATAAACTAAAGAAAGTCAATTTTATCAGATTTTCTTTTATATTTATTCTTCCAACATGCTTGAGAGGAAATATTGCCCTAATAGGGAATATGAACCTAAATCATAGGAATCCATCGTTTTTAATTTTTGTTGAACAGAGATGATGTTGCAAAAGAAAAATACGACAGTAGTTTCAGTTCACAGACGCTTCCAATGACCTAAATTTCATTGTAAACTTTAAAAGTGGGCGAAAGCCAATGGTCGACTGATACTTGGATCAAAGATCGATACCATTAAGATATCGATAGTCAAAAGGCGACTCTGAAGATAAGGCGAAACATCCGAAACGTAGATGGCGTTGTGGTACATATACATATGAGCAAGCAAGCATTAAGGTGTGGATCATAAGGAGGGTAAAAGAAAAAATGATATTTTTCTTCGAGGCTGTAATTTAGTTTTATAAAAAAGAATGACTACATTTTTGGGGGGATTTTTAAACCATTGTAGAGTTTGCTACCACCTTTTAAACTTTATTATTATTTTTTAAACGGTCATCACCCAAGACCTGAACCTCCTTTTTCAGTTTTTTATGGTTCTTTGTGTACTGGTATTACCAATTTACTACAATTAGTTTCACATTTGAAATTAAGTACATTTCAAATTTTAAATATATTTTTTACATGAATAGATTTTTAATATCGATACCTTCTATGTAAACTTTATTGTACTCTTCCATCACTGCGTCTCCACTTTCGGCATCTCCATTTACAACTTTAAGCGAACTAGTTTTTCTTGTAAGATTTACCATCTTCCATTATTTTAGTAACATCTATTTTTAAGAAATCTGATAATAGTTGTAATAATAAATCTTGGTTAATCATTCTAAGCTAAATTAATCTAAGATTGTCAGTATCTCCAATACATCACAATGTATATTTATTTTATTAAAATGTTCTACTCTAATTATTATTATTATCATGAGATACCTTCATAACAAACTTGGTGTTTTTATCTACTACGTCACGATAATCTTAAAATACAGCTCTAAGCCACCTCAATATACATGATTGTGTCTAACACGCTGTTTGGACATAAAACACTTCTCATGAGCACCAGGTTATACCGTTGCTAATTAGTATAGAATAAATTAATGAGATGAAAGTATTGATTAGGTAACTTAGTCAATAATTTGATACAATTTTTGTGTACCAGTATCATTGAATTTTTTAGAAATATAAAAAAAAAATCGGCAATTATATTAAAATTTCAAACTCTGTTGCGCCTCCTAAAACATGTTCAAAAAATCTGAATTGTTTATGGAATTTTTTTTTATATCTTATTACAAAATAAGTGTTCTGAATAAATTCGTAATGTTAGTTTTTAAGGAGCACTCAATTGTATTATGGATTTCTATATTAAATATTGAGGATATATTCTAAGTTAATATATCATTGCTTTGCTTTAAAAGTGGCACAACCGACAAAAAAATTTTTATTTTGTTTCTAATTGGACGTATTTCTAAGACAGTACCAGTAGGTATTTCTGAGACAGTACTTTCTCTACTGGGGTTGTCCTATAGATTCTTCAAAAGCTAATAGGGTTTTCATTTAAGTAATTTCAAGCTACAAAATAAGTCAAACACGAAATAAGTAGAAACCTTTTTTTTTTTCATCTGATGTAGAACGAAATAAAGCAGCTATATACACTCCACTTAAATAAAGATTTTTTGACAAATAAAAATTCTACATCTTAACATTCAATTTCTATTTCAAAGCTTAAATTTTTCGCTGTTGCAAATCTACATTACCAATAAAAATTTAACTCATCATACTCTAGTAATAATGTATTTATAATAGTTTTTCAATAGTGGATATATTGACTTCGGGGAATGTTGTTAATAAAACTATAAAAAAAGGAAGAATTTAGATAAATTTCACACCTCATGAATGATTTTATCTCCAAAATTTGTAACTTACTCAAAACTAATTATCTCTGTAGGTCTTATAGATAGCTTTATTCACGGACATCAATTTAATTCTTTACCAATTGATGTTTAGGCAATACCGTCTATGCTAGATTTTAATGATGATTCAAATCTTAATCTTTCACTTTACGGCACTTCTTATTATTTTGTTATTATTATAGGTAACGACTAAACATTTATTTCTAATGGGTTCTATTTTTACACCAACTTCATAGTTATTAAATAAAAGTAAGAGGGTATAAAAACGAATTCATTTATTAAATTTAAATAAAATACAAAAACAAATGTTGTTTTATTAAATTTAAATAAAATACAAAAACAAATGTTGTTTTGTTATCCTAAATTCCATCATTTTCTTCTACTGTTATGAAGGGATTTCAGCAAGCTTTATAGATTGTTAGAATTTTTGTAAAGGACGAAATATTATAATTGGAGAAAATATGAATGATACCTTGCTAAGAAATAAGCACTTTAAATCTAAAATCCACCTTCGATCTCTTGGCTATTGCTTTGCTGATTACAATGTTTCTTGTTATAAGATCCAGAAAATTAATCATAGTTTACATCTAAATCCAATGAAATTTCGAAGAATTAGAACTGAAATTAGTTAAGAAAACACGTTGGCAGTCCTTCAAAATCCAAGGACGCAGATATTCCTCACATCATCAAATACTCGACATCTGTAAACTTGATTTTTGGTAGAGGGCAATGCAGGGGTTTTCTAGATGTTTTTGAAAATTATTGCAATATTTCTTCACCTACATATTTACATGAAATTTCATGTACCAATATTCTCTATCATTTATATTGTATCTTAAAAATGTCATAGCTTAAGAATCACGTAGTAAAATTTTATATATTTTACAATATTTTCGTGTGAAACGAGACTTTTTTCAGTTCATCCATGGATAGAATTTCGAATTCACCAATAAAAAATCTCGGTGGAGGATGTTCAATTGTAGTTTTGTACAGTGAAAGATTCTTAAAATTTAAGTTTTTCTTTTTTTACCAATGGTCAGAAAAATACGTGAGTTACACCTATTGTGTGTACCCAGACGTGGTTCTGTCGTGTTGAATTTTGCATAATACTGCATTAAAAAAATATCAGTCTTATTCAGGTTACAGGCATTCACGTTCTACAAAACTACTGAACTATTTTGAATTAAACTAGGTATAGTTATATTTAATTTTTAAAAACATTTTGAAAGCATTAAAAAAATTATTTAGTAACTTTAATTAATCAGATCTAATTAGAGGAAAACCTTTTCCAGTGTCGTTTTGTAGACGAATTGCACAATGTCTTCAACAGTATCATAGATCATTTATATCATGCTGGTATGAACTGAGTCATCATCCTTATGGACCTCATAAAAATTGGTGATTTTTTATTAATTTCTTCCAGACTCTATGTTAGGAAAATTCATATGAAAATTTAAAAAAAAAAATATTGGCCCTTCAAAATATACCACCTTTGATACTAGACACTTGTTACATTACACAATACACTTTATATTGCTCAATATATTTAGGGTCTTCAGCTAGTTGTTTCTGTTTTAATGGCTTCTATGATACCCAAATGCCTCCCTGGAAGCATCATATTCAATTTAGGAAGGTAGAAAAAGGAGCATGTTGTCAAACCAGGTTTATAATAATGGGATGGAACACCCTGCATAATTCTATTTGTCTGGGATATATGTGCAGAGACATTATTAAAATGGAGGATCCTTGGCCCTATTCAGACAACATGAGTTTTCCATCAGCATTTCCTTTCCTATGGAGGAATTCTTTGCAGACATTACCCCGAGAATCAAAAAAATTAAATTAAAATAATCAGTATTGTCTTGACATAAGGATGATCTCAGAGCTGACTGAAATTTACTATAAATGTTTTTGTTATGTTTGCATATATTATTTTTTGAGGAAACAACTTTTTTTGATTGAGCATATTTGTAAGGAAATGTGGAAAAGATGATATACAGAATTATGCGATTATATTGTCTTATTCTATGTCAGGAGGGATTGATATATGTCTCAGTAATTAACAACCCTACGGCATACATATAATACAGTTTGAACCAATTTAAAACTATTTTTACCTTGATTAAGACTCCCTTTATATGAGTCCAGGGACTTAATAAGTTTTGAGATTTCATCATATTTAAGAAATGATGAAAGGAAAGAAATTTAATGCACTTATTTTATTTAAATTAATAAGAAATGTAGTTGTTACAATAGACAATTGTATAATTTTGTTTTGCAATTCATAACCTAATTTAAGGTAGCCATTTTATGTTAAATTTTTACTGGATAAAATATTAAAATACATTTATCTCAATTACTCAAAAGTATTGATACTGTTTGGTGTCTTTACTTGAAATTCAGCTTTATTTTTTTTTTCTTAGTAGTTGTTTTAGGAGGAGAATATATAGCAACTTCTGAGAAATTGAAACACCTTTAAAACTTTATATATCTTTTATTTATTCATTGGATGGCATTTTGGACTAATTTTTGTCCATCTTAAAACTCAATATCTATTGTTAGACTACTCGTCTAATTTTTGATAAATTTTATTTCATCAAATTATATTTGTCATTACAATGTACTGTGCAGTTAAGGAACTGAAATTAAAAACATCAAACAATGCAGAGATGTATAAATTATAATGACAAGAATTTGTATTCTTATGAAATACAATTTATTGACTTTTAGATGAGTAGCCTGACAAAAGGATATAGTGTTCATTGCTATTTTGCATAAAAAGTTTGTTTCAAAGATGCTTTGAGTTTGAAATATCTTCTTGGGGGGTGGTGGTTATTCAGTAAGATTCGGAGAGTTCATTATAACCAAGGGTGTGCCAAACATTACACAATTAGCTTAATTTCTTCTCCACCATTGATGTTTATGTTTTTGTTAAACATTTTATGCAATATAAAGGAAAAGTTTTATTTCATAGGTTTTGTCTAGAGGCGTAGGGCTATCCACCCACTCAGACAGTGAACTGATCACTCAAGCTCTCTGCCTGAATCCTCCAGAAGGAGAAGAAGAATCAGGACCTGATATGCCAGCTAGAATAAGACATTTGATGCAACTTGCACCATTGTCATATTCCTTAGTAGTAATGATGAAAGATAGAATTTATGGTGTCAGAGATCCTTATGGAAATCGGCCTCTATGTCTGGGGAAGATCGTACCAGTTGATCATCAGGCTGGTGAGTTCTAATTGTTATCATAAAAGTATTTAATTTTTTTTTTCATCAATAAAAAATACTAACTTTCATGGATGATTTATTATTGTATAGATATATAAAAGTCAAAAAGATGAAATATTCTTAGGAAATGCATTTATCAGTTTTCAATTTAATCAAGTTACTTAAACTTCAGATCCACTGGACTTATTGTTATCATAAAATCTACAATTTATTGTTTAAAATAAAATTTATTTGTAATTTACCCAAATTATACAATGTATTGTATTTATCATGTTTCCTTAATTTGATTATATATATATTGCAAATGTAAAAACTCTAAAACTCAATAGTAATTAATTAAAAAAGGACAGGAAGTTCATATGCTAAGAAATTCAACATGCAAGATATAGAACTATTAAAAACAACTTTTGCACATATTACATTTATACCTCCTTATCTACCTTTGATAGATATCTTTTTAGATATTTATTTTTTCAATATTGTATTTACATTTAAAATGAGGCCTGACATATCAGTTTGTTTTAGCGCTGTCCTGGCAATTAACATTCAATTATTTTTTGGAACACTAATGTTTTTCCAAAGCATTTTTTTTCTTATACACACTTTTTATGATGTTGACATTTTGTTTTTATTAAATATGATTCAATAAATTTGCATTGAATCTAGATCAATTATTTTTTTAAAGAGAGATAGCGACCCAGCAAAAATTAAATAAAAATTCCAAAAATTGTTGAGATTAGGGACATGAACATGTTCACTGGTAAACCTCTTATAATAAAAATAAATTGAATTATTTTTGTAGATAATGAAGCTGATGGATGGGTCATATCATCAGAATCGTGTGGTTTTCTTTCTATTGGTGCACGGTATGTTCGAGAAGTTCTTCCAGGAGAAATAGTTGAGATCACAGATAAAGGATGCAAAACCAAAGATATAGTTCCACGACCTGAAGGCAAAGCACTAGCATTTTGTATCTTTGAGTATGTTTATTTTGCAAGAGCCGACAGTATGTTTGAAGGTAGAGATAAATCTGTTTTCAAGGTATAATAACAATTAGTTACTAATAAAAAGTTTTAATATTTGTTGTTTATGCAGGACAAATGGTATATTCAGTACGTATGCAGTGTGGTAAAATGTTAGCACGTGAAGCTTACGTTGATGCAGACATAGTCAGTTCTGTCCCTGAATCCGGTACTGCTGCTGCTCATGGTTTTTCTAAAGAGGTAAGTTAGTTTATTTCTTTAAATAATATTTTGTTGTCACATCGGATTGTGTGGAAATCACTTTATTTCACTTTCCAAAAATCATAAAAATTTATGTTAAAATGACCTGGAAAAATACTTCTGGTGGTTTAACTCACTTTTTTGCCTTCTTTCCCCTTCTACATGAAACTGTTAACAAAAGAATTTCAATTCCAAAATTACTTAATAGTCTATGCACAAATTCATATGAGAATGGTTTTTTTTTTCCTTCTTTTTTTCATACTCCGATTTCTATGGACCAAATTGGGTATCCTGTGCACAATATCTGAAAAACATATTTTTCTCTATGCTGTAGCACCAAGAGCTCAAACAATTTTCACAAAACTTATGAAAGTATTGTACTAAAAGTAATTTTCATTTAAAAGATAAATCTTCGAGAAAAAGTTGCAAGAACAGAAGACTTCCTTTACATATAACTCAGAAAGTGTAAATTTTATGGTAAACTATGTTTATATTTAAATGAAAAAGAGGCATTGGAAAATACAATTAAAAAAAAAAAGAATTGTTTAAATCATACAGCAAATATACAGCTTATTAAAGTTTGGAGCCATGTTTTAAAAGTAATTTACAGTTTCCCATGGAAACCCATTCATTTTTATATCATTCAAATAAACAATTCAAAATCTATAAATCTCCTTTAACATTCCAGATGCACATATGAAGGATAATTGCATTGTCAAATAATATCAACTGAAAAAATAATTTAATAATAATAAACTTTTAAATGACCAATATTAGTGAAGATAGGGGAAGGAATTATTTTATTGATGTTTGCAGTTAAAGTTGTAAGTAAAGTCATTTGGGTTTATGCACCAGATATTTAATATTTAGATTCTGAATCTTAGAGTACATCGGAAATAAAATTGAAACTTTTATTTATTTTTAAGAATAAATTTTTTTTCTACCATGGCTTATTCATACTTAATTACATTTTTTGTAAATTAATAAAAAAAAAAAATCATTACATTATTGTCACAAAATACAACGTTAATTTTTATTTATAGTCAGGGATCCCTTTTGCTGAAGTCCTATGCAAAAATCGCTATATTGGGAGAACATTTATTCAGCCTAGCACCAGACTTAGGCAATTGGGAGTTGCAAAAAAGTTTGGTGCAATAGAAGCTAATGTTGCTGAAAAAAAAATTATTCTGATTGATGATTCCATAGTACGAGGAAATACGATCGGACCTATAATTAAACTTCTGAAAGATGCTGGTGCGAAAGAGGTATGTTTATACATATAGGTACACATTCAATTTTTTTTCTAAATTTATTTGTACCATATTACTGTCAAAAACAATAACTATAAAAAATGAAGGATTCAGCTGACAAACGGTCTATGCAAGTTTTTTAAATTTCCAGGTGAATAATAAAAGTTGATCGCTGATTAAGGTAACCCCTTTCTTTTTAAAGAAACATAGATCACTATCTATCAAAGTTCCATCCATTGGTTTCTAGAAGAGTTCACATTAAGAGTGTGTAATGAAAGCTAGAACAAACATTATTCAGTTAAAAAAACCAAATTGCAAAACTGTAATATAGTCCATTATTCAGCTGAAATGAATTATTTAATATGAATAAGAATAATAAAGAACAAGATACTTTTTTCTGCTTAAAATTAATTTATTTTTAATTATAATATAATTACAGGTCCATGTTCGAATTGCATCTCCTGCATTGCGCTATCCTTGCTACATGGGAATAAACATTCCAACGACTGAAGAACTTATTGCAAATAGATTAGACAATATAAAACTAGCAGATCATGCAGGTAAGAGAATACTTTTGAAAAATGATACTATCCTTTTACAAATGGATTATTGGCCATCTGTTTTATATAATCATAATTATAAAAAAATCATCCATAAAGTACTGAACCCGTGGACCCTTCTATGGACTGTAGCCATGCAGATTTTATTTATTGATAAATTTCTCCTTTTGTAGATAATGGATCTAAAAATTCTAACAATTTTTTGAATAGTTTTGAAATAAATGAGGAAAAACTATTTAGGACCATCCAAAAGTATACAAATCAGGTCTAGAGTGCTATACTTAAATCATTTCTATTTAATGTTTAATCTCCTCTCCAATTTCTTTTGTTGTTCAGAACTTTTTATAGACTCATTAGTGGTATATTTGAAATGAGTATACTAGACCTTAACACCAAAAAATTTAATTAATTTAGAAAATACCTGGTTGTATTAATTGAGATGACTATTTTATCAGTCTAAATTATGGTTAACAGGCTTTTTTGGTCAATGTTATTTTTTCAGTACCACTTTCCTTGAGTTGTGTATTATACTAGTGTAAAGAAAAAAAAAGATATATTTTTTTTGTAGCTATACAGAAAATATCAAAATATTCTTTGGTGGAAGATTGCTGATTGACCGTGTGTAACAATAAATGGAATATGGTCTGGGTGAGGTCAAATATTTTATATTTGAATATTATTAAATATTTTATTAATATTTAATATACTATATTAAACATTTTATCAAAATATTTCTTGATTGCACCAAATATTATAAAATAAAAATGTATAAGGATCGTCCTTTAAATTAGAAAATTCTCACATAAATTGTTCCAAGTGTTTGACTTGATTTAAAATAAAACTCTCTGAGAAGCATTGAAAGGAACAGGCTCAAGTAAAACTTGTGTGAATATTATGAAAATAATAAATAAAATAAAAAAATAAAATTAAAATTAAAAAAAAAAAAAATTAAGTAAAATATAAAAGAAGATATTTTATTATTGATAAATAATATTGAATATTAATAGCCTTAGATTTTTGAATGACATTGTTCTCATCAGTAAATATTTGGATTAAACAAAGATCAATCCTAATTGTGTAAATATTGCTGGCAAGAATAGAAGTTTTGTATGAATATATCTACAGAAATATTTATATACCTGGAATAATCTCTGAATGTGAAATTAAACTTTTCAAAAGGATTAATTTTCTTACAATAAATCAGACTACAAAAAAAAATATTTCAATTACCCTTTAATTTTAATTTTCATGAATGTTGTTTGATTTTTTCTAAACACTTTTCTTTTAATTTTTATCCGCCATACTTAATGATAAAAAAAAAAAATGTAACTGCTCTTTAATATTTTTTTTTTAAAATAAGTTTTAATAAAAAAATGTATTACTTTGCAACAATGTTTTTTTAAAACTAGAAAACAATGAATTAGTTATAAGATCAAAAAAATAGAACTCAGTCAAAATAAGTTCTTGTAAACTATATTTTAGTACCATAAATAACACAAAAACTAGACAATGAATAAGAAAAACAAAGTATTGATACTTCTACATTCCAAACATAAATGGGGAAGATGGGTTTGTCCATTATACAGACGTGTCCTTTAAGGGGGAGAGGGGTGAATAAAAATAACACAAAAATAAAATTATATATATACCACTGAAGCTGTGATACATGGCAGATCTATATTTTTCTGCTTTGACATATCTTTATCTTTCGAAATGTCTCTAGAACAATATGTTTATTCTAATTGGTACAAAGATTTTTTTTCAATCTTAGGATGACTTGAAGCTTAAGTAACAGCATGTACTTTATTTTCAGCACTTTTCATGTTCAATAAAAATTACAATTAAAATCAAAAGTTTGATTATTTTTACTTGCATTAGAACATAAAATGTTTAAATGAAATATATTAAGAATTTTATATTGTCTAAGTTTTTTCCTCAAATCAAATGCACTAATAGTTCTGTAATGAAAATATTTTGAAATACCAAAGCTCCCTTTCTATTTATTATAATTTCTAAATAATATACATCTTCTCAGTTTTTTGTTGTTGGTTGGGGCTTTTGGGCGTAAAACCTTAAGGTCATCAACGCCCACGCGCATCTTCTCAGTAATTTGACATAAAAATTAATTTCTAATTAAATAACAACATAAATTTATAAATAAAATACACAATGTATACTATTAATAGGAATTTTTGTTAATGCTCTAATATATTCAGTAAAAACACTATTATATACTTAGAAATATTTTTCTCCAAAATGTCCGACCATTTTGGTTTTGGAATGTAAGATTTTACATTCATAATTTATTTATTATTTAGGAGTCAAAGGGGGTGATGATGACAACACTGAAAATCAAAGACTACATTTGACAATCTTTACAAGTAAACGGTGCAGTGATTTGAAAAACGTATAGAACAAAATCATTTTTGAATCATTTTCTTTAAGAATCCATCATAAATTGAGTGTCCTCGATTGGCTGTGGAGAGTAAAATGGCTGTCATGGTGATAAAGCTGTATTATTATTGTGACAGCAGGAATTGTATTATTCAAATCTAATAAAAAAAATAAATGATTGATTACAGGAGCTGACTCGCTAGCTTACCTGTCAGTAGAAGGTCTTGTTAAAGCTGTCAGGTGGAAGATCAAGAAAGGTAAAAATGATATAGGTCATTGCACTGCATGCCTCACTGGTGAGTATCCAGAACTTCCAGATTGGTGAACTTTGTGAAGAAAAAGTTTTACTTTATTCATTAAGGAATATTCTTAATTTTTTAGTTACCTTTTTATACGTTTCTTTGTTTATATTAAAAAAAATATGTAGATTATAGTAACTGAAATTTTGTATCAGTATTAACACTACGTGTTAATTAGTGTATTTGCAACAATATATTCCTGGGTTAATACACATTGAAGTGCAATATGTATAATTATCTTTCCTGTTATGTTTAAGTATAAATAAATTTGATCTGATTACAAAGACATGATTGAAGTTATTTACTTTTTGTATTTTCTTTAAAATATTTATCTTAGAATTTTTTTTTATACCTAATATATAAAATAATTAAAGATGTATTAAAAAATGTCTTGTTTATTTGTGCTGTCTTTCTATTTAAGGAACTAACCTTTTATTTTCCAATAATTGAATTTTTGTTTAATTTTTTTTTATTCAATACAAAATTTTTAGGATACAAGTGATTACAATGCCATTTTGTACAATCTGTAAGAGAAGCATGCATAAGTTGAATAGATTCATGGATTTTGTTTCATACTACTGAATTCTTAACTAATAAAAAAAAAATTAGAACGGGATGAAAGTATTCACACACATAGATGCTCTTAAGTAGAAATGAACTAACATACCAAATATTAAATATGATTTTTAGAAATGTTTCAGTACCAGAATTAAAAGCACCTCACAAGAGCTCATGAGGGCTTCAGAAACAAGTTGATTAAACTATCTAGGAAAAAAAAAAAAAGGAATGCAGACCTACATCACTTGTTTTACAGATGAAAAGTAAATTAAAACCCCAAAAGGTACTTCTGATTGTTATTTTACAAGCCCTCTGATTTTAAGGACTGTTGCAGGCGTCAATAATTTTTATTTAAAAAAATAAAACAGAATAAATAAAATGTATTTATAACAATATTTTAGCTGGAAAGTTTTAAAAAAGATATTTACAAATGTTTAAGTTCCACTTTGGCACATTTTCTCAATGTCAGTTGGAGTTTTAACAGCATTAGAAATTACTTCAGCACCTGAACTCTTAATTAACACATCGTCTTCAATTCTTATTCCCATGTCATGGAACTCAGGCCTGGTCAGTTTACAACCAGATTTCACATAAACACCTACAACAAACTTGTTAGTTAAATGTAAATTCAGAAAATTTTGAATAATATATATATAACAGTGTCAAAAATTAAACATTATAATCCATTATCTTTTACAACAGACATGAAACAGTACTCTTCTTCCCTTAGAATACAGTCTGAAATATCATTCAATGCACTTTGATAACTAACAGATGAACTTTTACTGTAAAAGAGCCACTGATGTAAATGATTACTTATTAAATAAATCAAATGGTCTCCTTGTTAAGTCGCAACACTCTTTATTATATCAACAGTTCAACGTTTCGGCCATCTTCAAGGACAATCTTAAATATAAATTCACACCTAACATCTAAATTTCAAAATCTTTTGCAGGCTATTCTGCCCAGGTCATTAATTACGGGTCAAATCATCCTATTTTTCACAACTTCATTAATTTTTAAAACTTTTAATTTTAGATTAACTACACAATCAACTATCACATAAACAAATTGTTTATAACCTCTAATTATAAAATAGTTTGTTTATATGATAGTTGATAGTGTAGTTAATCTAAAATTAAAAGTTTTAAAAATTAATGAAGTGAAAAAATAGGGTGATTTGACTTGGAATTAATGGGCTGATAAAAATAGCAAACAAAACATTTTTAAATTTGGATATGAGGTGTACATTTAAATTTAAGATTGTCCTTGAGGATGGCCGAAACGTTGGACTGTTGATATAATAAAGAATGTTGAGACTTAACAAGGATACCATTTGATTTACTTAATAAATAAATTCTAGTTGATGGCCGAACATGTTTGCAAACCAGCAACAATTAGGGGAGGAGAAACTTTTAGTTCCTATAAATAATACGAGTTTAGACAAACAAAAGTATATTCTGTTAAACCACATTGGTATTACACTGCCCTGTTTTATAATAACACAATATCTTATAAAAAGTCTTTTTTGAGATTTAAACATCACTATGATCAGAAAAACTACATCAGTTAAAATTAGTTGCAAAATAGTAAACGCAATAATCTGCAATAATGTAGTATTGTTTAGTCCTAGCAAATGCTTAAATTATTAAAAAAGCATGAATTTGTGACTTCAGGGCAGTACAGTCCTCTAGTTCTTGTGCCTATAATGTATTTTACAGAACAATATATACAACCCAGTTCTAACTCTGTTCTACACTTTATTGATCTTTTAGTGAAAAACTAAAAATTGTATGCTTAAATAAAATTTTCCAAATGATTTTCTCTGGGATCATACCGGTAAAATAACAAAATAAAAGTTAAGTTTTATTTCTTTTAGTGTCAGACATATTTTAGGCCCAAACATACAGGCAATCTTCAAAAAAGTGCACAGAGGCTGATGTGCCAGAAGAACTTAAAAAATAATTTTTATGAAACTTGGTATTTCAAAATTATAGATTATAATTTTTAAAAAATATTTTTGCCAGTTTTATTTTTCATTTAGTGCCACTATATGAGTCCCTTATTAAATCCTTAATGCACATGACCATACTTTAGTAAATATTTAATGGAATATAGGTTGTTACAACTTTTTCCTTAGTAGGAAGTGAAAATAACATGTAAAACCAATGGTTAAAATGTATGAAAGGAATAACTTTTATGTTACCTGGTTCTATAGTAATTAACATTCCTTCTGTCAACGGGATGTTACGGTTTATATTTCCAGTATCATGAACGTCCATGCCAAGGTAATGCCCTACGTGATGAGGGCATAATTCAAACCCCACCTATGATAGTAAATAAATATTAAATAAAATAAAAGCAAGCACCATTTTAATGATAAATCTCAAACAAAATGATGTAACATTATTAGGATTGTTAAGGGAATAGGAACATCATAGATTATATGCCAATATAACAAAAGCATTAAGCACATATATCTTCCTCGAAACAAAAAAAAAAAGAGCTGATGGAAACTGGAATCTACGGAGTCAGTTTAAATATTATTCTCCAAACTCATCGCTTAAGTTACTAATCCCCTTATTTAATTAAATAGTAGATATTTCAATCACAACAGAGCTATAATATAAATTATAACTGGTATCAGAGACAATTTAACATTGTGCAGCTGTTTAAATTTTTTAGAGATATACCCAAACTATCTTTGTTTTCACCTAAAATATTTAGAATATATTAATACTTTGCCTACAGGAGGATGGGACAGAGACCTTAGTGGGGTAGGCGGTACAGTAGTATGGTGTACTTATCAGCACACCTTTTATCTTAAGTAACTAAAAAAAATTGGATAAATTGTACTTGTATTTATTTATTTTAGTGTATAATTCATATAAAAAAGCTCTGTATTGCTCATATAATAAAATTTATAATTTTAATGTTATTTCCTGTGATTATTTCAAGAAATTCATTATTTTATACACAGTACAATAACACTACAAACATTGTATTAATTTTGTTTCCGATCCTCATTTTTAATCACTATCCAATGACAGATAATCACAATCTTCAGAGTCACTTCCTAAAATAATATGTTAATGATTCTTTGAGCTATAAAACAAATAATAATAAACAATACTGGATGGTTATCAAGTTTAAATGCCCAGATGTATGTAGACCTTCACCAACCAATAAAAGAGAGAACCTGATTGATGCATAACTATAATGTCTCCAAACCGCAAGTGTTCTCAAAGCATGGATTTAAAAAATCTAATTTAAAAAATAGTTGTTCTTCTTTAAATAGAAGCAATGGGAACAACTATTTGCCAAATTTCTCAAGATCGATATTAAATATAATTTATGACTTATAGTGGATTCCATTATACTTGGCTTTTAACCATCAACTAAAAAGTGAGACTGATGACCTAACTTGAAAAAAAAAAGGATTGATAACCTTTGATTAATTGGAGGTGAAATTAAAAGAAAATCAAATCAAAAGGTAAGGGACTAAAAAGAAAGGTAAGCTTTCATTTAATTAAGAAAATGACAGAATTCAAAATTTCCTTAAACGAATTCATTTCATGATAAATGAGCTTGAGTAAAAAATAAATTAATTAATTTGTTCTTAAATATATTCAGTAATGATTTACTGCTTGTGGTTGTAAATCTTCAGCAGCTTTAGATAGAATATGGGCTTCCTTCAATCTTGTTCCAAGTAAAGTACACATATCCCTGAACATTTCATCTAAGGTTACTTGCTGTTTTAAACATTTATCAATTAACTCTAACTGAATACTCAAAACAACATCATAAAGAGTTCTTTGATGATCTGTAAATTTTCCATTTGCTGGCCATGTCCTAGTGATATCACTACAGTACCCATGAAGTTCACACCCTGTATTAAATTCAGAAAATTTAAAAAAGTTAATGGACAAATTGAACTGAATTTTATAATACTAAAATTGTAAAACTAAAAAAAGAAATATCACATACCTTATAAATATAATTTCAATAAAAAAAGCATTTCTACTTACCAGAATCCATTAATATCATTTCTCCTTCTTTGATCTGCTGAATATTATCAATATAATGAATTGTATTTGCATTGGTACCAGTAGCAACAACAGGTGGATAAGCCAGATGCTCAGCACCATTTATACGACAGAAATAATCTACAGTAGCAAATAAGTGGTGTTCCGTCAAACCTGGTTTTGTAACAGCCATAGCACTTTCAATACCTCTGGAAGCTATTTCTGCTGATTCTTTAAGGACAGCTTGTTCAGCATCTGACTTAATTAATCTCAATTCATGTAATTTAGATTTTACTGAAACCAATGCCTGTAATTGAACACTAATTTATTTCTATGACTAAAATACAAACAAAATAATGAAGGTTTATCCCCAGTACAATGGCCATGTAACTAAATGCATTAGCCATAAAAAAGAGATTTAGTAGGAATGTTTTAAAGTCCAGTAGCTACCTCAAATTTTGTATCAGCAACAAATTTTGCAACTGTTTGTTGAACAAAGGGATTGACAGGTTTTGAATAATCATACCACAATGTGAATTTATCAAGCGCTTTTTTAAGTACGTAAAGCTCTTCTAGAAGATTAGAGTTAGGTTTTGCCACATCGACTCCGAAAAACTGGGGTGCATTATGTATACCTAAAAAAAAATAATAATAATAATAATTAAAAGAAATGAACTAATTAAAAAAATATTTGAGGTTGAATCAAACGATACCTGTCCTGGGCCCCTCCCAAAGTTCTGAATGTATATTCTTGGGTCGAACAAACAACGTTGATTCACTTGATTTACCAGGAGAAATTAACATTAACAAAACACTATCTGGTTCTAGACACCCAGTAAGATATCTAAAATCTGAGTTTTGCCTAAAAATATAAGGAATTTTTTCTGTCATGTACTGAGTGCATGAAGAAGGAATAAGAACGACATGATTACTGTTTTGATCCACACTCAAAATTTTCTTGGCAAGGCTATCTCTTCTATCTTTAAATTCTTCCAGTTTGAAACCTGGAACAAGCTTCAAACAACTGACAATTACTTGTTGGCAAATAATAATGAACTTATCGAAAAATCAGAAGACTTACTTCTCCAGGTTTCAACAAATGAGGGTGGGATTCAGGTGTAGGCTGGCCAAAGGTTTTTTGGAGGGATATATTTTCAAGTGATGCAATCTGAGTAAACTGACGTCCAATTTCAACATTTGATGGAGAATAGGGTGTTAAATAGGTATTACAGGATGAAGTAGCTAGAAAGTAAATAGAACAGTGAATGAGGTCTTTAATTTATTTTAAAAGTCAAAGCACATTGATAAAAATAAGTTTCACCATTTCTTAAAAACAATCTAATGAGTTTTGTGCGTAACTTCATTCTTGAAGCAAAAGTGAACTTAAAATATAACCTCTCTAAACATATAACCTTCAATGCCGCAACATGTGATTGTTTATTTTCCGTTGGGTTTCTGCAGGTCCAAAGTGTAGAAGAAATAATTCAATGAACTTTCAACTGATTCCCGCCAGTCTTTGCCTGTAGAGTGAAGTTGCTCATCGAAGCAGACGCATTTTTATTAATCCGAGATAGGATTCATTTAGTTTTTTACTTTCGATCTTTATTTAGTTTTTACTATATAAATTGCGATGTGTGAAATCACAATTCCATCATCCCCAAGTTGGTATTTTAGTAATATTCTTGCGTGTAATGATGAAGGAACTGCTTTAGCCTATGGTGCTAAACATGAGGTCGTAATTCTTCGTCAAATTTCTAATAATTTTAAGCCATGCGATGCCCAACCAATATTTATACCTATGGCTCACAAAGACAAAGTTTCAGCATTAGCTTTTGCACCTTCAAATAGTGAAAATTTCAAAGATCATTTAGTTTCTTGTAGTGAAGATGGGACAGTACATGTTTGGAACTGGCCATCTCAATTCCTGATACTTGCACATTCAGGACACCCTGTAAGATTTTTTATATTGACATTTAATTAAATCACTTTATTTTACAATGTTATTATATTCTTGGGTTTGTTTAGGATGGTCAAAAGTTGATTGGTGTTGACTGGTCGAGAGCTGATCCAAACTTGATTGTATCTGTAAGTGAATTTTGTTCGATTGTCTGTTGGGATTTGCCAAGTAATACCATTCGAAGACTGAGCATCAACACTAAAATTTCCCCAGTTTGCATGTCTTGTTGCCCACATAATAAAGATCTGATTGCAGTTGGTGCCAAAGCTGGTTTAATTGTTATTTACAACGTTAAAGGTAATTTATTATTTTTAAATATTGATTATTTGTTTCTCCAAACATAATAAATTTATTGATAAGGAGAAAGACGTAGCGAACTTGAAGGTTCGATGCTGATATCACTAATCAATCTCTATAACATCCATCCAGTTGTGCCCATCCAAACCTAAATCTACCAGGTTAGTCTTGATCCCACTCTTCCTCCTACATTTCGATAGATGAACTCACATAGTATATTTATCACTAGTTATGAATGAATACTCTGAAATTGTTTCATTTTAGATTTTCATACAATATATGTTAGTAGAAAGAGCATATTAATAAGTTCTTAGCATTTTGAAGTAATCAAATAAGATTATTTAATAGTAGATAATAAATATGTGTTATACTGTTGATTCTTCAATGTTCTGTTTTCAGTTTTCATAGCTGTCATAAATTAAACAGCTTCATTTTTTGTTTTTGGTAACATAACATTTTTTTTCTAATAAGAGTTACATAGATAAAATTTAAACGTAAAGACATTTAAATAATGTTTTGGGATTTTAGGGCCTCAATAAAGGATGCTGAGGAATTCACAAGGTTATTGAAATGTTCTAGACTTCTTCTTTTCCTTCTAATGATTCAGCAGTGGCATGAAACTGCTCTTTGCCTTCTCATCTACTATCCATCATTCTTTTACTCTCTTAAGTCTTGACAGAGTATCCTCATAATTTTTTTCACTATTCTTGTGTCCTCTACGTTTAGTATATATAGTTTATATAGACATCTTGTCAGATTAACACTTTTCTTGGAGAGATTATTTAAAGAAAATACTCCTTTAGCGTTGTAATATTCCTTTAATTGTTCTGTCTAGAATTAATAATTTTACAGGCATTACTAATGTTAATAAGGCATTTTTGCTTAGGAACTTCAATGAAACTAGCTTGGGTGAGCTTCTTTATTTCATTTGAGATGATTCTGAAGAATCAGTTATAGATCTCAAGGTTCCTTCGATTCAAAATTAATTTTGATTTTTAATTTATTGTATTTGGGCCAATATTTATGTTTTATTTGGACCCTTAATTGTTAAAGCTAACTTGGATAAGTAGAATACTTCTTTTAAATTAAAAGTATAACTGAAATTAAAATTTTTCATTTTATTTTTCAGGCGATGGTTTTATTACATTTCGATTAAGAGCTCATGAAACTGATGTTGTTTCTTTAGCATGGTGTCCAGTGCCTAATAATATTTTTCAAAAGGATGACAGGTGAGAAGGAATTATTTGTTAGTATATTGCAATTGAATGATTAATCATTTTTGTGTACTTAGTATACTGTGAGTATTATTTGATTTGCAGTAATAGTAGTAAAAATATTGTTTTCTTAATATTTTAATAATCTTGAATTAATTTATAAAATTAAACATATTTCATAAGCAATAAAGAAAATTGTATTGCTGAATACAATATGAGTCAAACATTTCTTTTTTTTTAAATTTTTTTCTCAAAATGGTGCTTTACCTGGTCTTTACTAAAGCATTTATGTATAAAATTTACACATTACAACTATTCTTCAAATTAACAATGTCAAATTCTTGTCATCCTCATTTTATAAGCACTGGCCTTTCAAAATGTCTCATTGATTAGACCTTAGACTGTGCTAGGTCTGTATTGTAAGAAGGGTCTGACCTCCATTTCTGATAAGTTTTCTCCAGTTCTATAGACTTATTTTTAATAAAAAATATTCACTATTTTCTGTTTTAAATTACTTTGAAGTTTATTTACATCTTGTTTATAAATTGATTGATTCCATTGGTTTTCCAAATTTATATGAATATATTTATTATTATTATTATA
>NW_027114465.1:1403903-1419536 GCF_000696795.3 Halyomorpha halys | reverse complement strand
AAATATATATAGTTGACCATATAATGTAAAATATGAAAAAGTTGGTCAGGGTTTTCAACTATTTTGTTCTTTTTTAACTGCAACCCTGACCATCTTCTTCATATTTATTATTCTGTTGATATTCCTATTTTTTCACAATGCTCGATGATTTTCTTAATTGTTTTAGTGAAAATACTTACCTTTTGGCATCTGGTGCAAAGGATCGTAACATTTATTTTTGGCGAGCTGGAACTGATGGTAGATATGAAACATTTATACAGTTACCTGCTACACCTCTCGCTACAACAGGATATAGGTAGTTTACATTAGAATTAAATTCCATAAATTAATTTGAACTCTTATTGGTTTAAGTACTTGTAACTTTAATATTATGTTCCTCAGGTCAAAAAATGGTGTTGGAGGGCAGGGTAGCCATTGGATTTGTGTGAGGTGGCCTGATGCTAGCACAATTTTGTCAAGTTCACTGTTTGGAGAACTTATTTGTTATGATTTACAGCAGATTTTCAATTCACCGGTTGATAAGTATGTATTCATTAAAATCATAATATGTTCTCTTAAATAATAAATTGTAAATCCATAAACATCTTTCTTTACTTTAAATAATGATGTTGCATCAAGAATCATAGCTTTCTCTTACTCTGTGGAATGTTCTCAGGAACTCTATTTTAGACGTGAATCTTTCTAACAATGTGAAAATTTAAATCAACACTGAAATGTAATGGCAACAAGCTTAAAAATAAGTTTCTAAAGAGAGCACTTATAGACAGTCCTCATAATAACTTCCATCATGTGAAGTATCATTTCATTAGTTCACCTCCAAGCCCAAAGACATTAAGTGAGTGTTGAGCAATCTCAATGACATCATCTTGCATGCCATCTCCTCCTATGCTCTTATATTTAGTTTTCAGTTCATTTATTTTGATTTTGAATCCTTTTGCTACTTATTCAAGTTGCAGAAATGCATTTTTTAATGCTTTTACAGATCTGACAACCTTGTTAAAATCCTCGGCATATACCAGCAATTGCACTATTCTATTAAATATTTTATCAGTGGTCTGAATCTTTGTTTTTCAGATAGCTCTCTCGTCAGCAAGATAAAACAGCAGGCAGGCAGGCTAATGTGTCATCCTGCTATATTTCTACACCAGTAACCTATAACCAACCACATATTTGAAACTCAGTTGATAGATTGATGTTCAGGGTTATTTGATATTTTGATTCTTGAGCCTACCCATGTCATAGCTTCTGGTCTCGTTCTTTTTTGTATTTGCAATGGATATTTTGGCTCTGATTTTGGTAACACCCATCTAGTGATCTGATTCTGCATTAGTTATGGATCCTCAAATCTATTATGTCAGTCTTATGGCGTGCATCAATAAGCATGTGGTCAATCTGGCTTATGCCTAAACCATTGAATGATTCCCATGTAGCTTGGTGATTTTTTCTTCTTTTTTTTAACAAGGTCCTACTTATCACCAATCTGTTAGGTTCTGTAAGGTTTATGAACATTATCATTACATTGTTTGTGCTCGCTAGATGGCTAATTAGCCTATAGGTTACTCATGGCCTGTGTGAGTATTGAAGTCTCCAATGAGTACTTTAATTTAATTTTTCCAGAACACCGGATTTCTTGAATCGCTACAATGTCAATCTGGTAGGTGCCAAGTTCTGAAAGGACTCCCCATCTAAGAAAGGATAAAACATTTCAAAAATAAAATTTAAGGTCAAAGTAACAGTTCCTGGGTCAATTCCAAAGAGACAGTCTATCATTTTTGCAATGTAGAGGTTTCTTAATAATTTAATTTAAGGAAGACAGGGTGATCAGCCCGCTGCCTCCACAGAATTATGGAATCATTTGGAGGAGGCCTTGATTCATTAATGAATCATTCCGCCATTTCTGTATGTTTTCATGTATGTACCAATAAAAAAAAATATGTGGAAGACAAAAAAAAGTGAAAACATTTTAATAAAATGGGAAATATAGAATAAAATTTATACTTATAAGAACTATATGTAAAACTAAATGTGAAATGGTATAATGTTTAAATATATGTCAAATAAAATTGTTAAAAATATGAAATAAATGTTCTTAAGAAGCTTAAACATGTATACAGAAGTTTTAGATAAAACATTTTCTGATGTAAAAACATTAAAATCCCATCCCTGGTTATGACAATATAAAAAAAATATGTGATGTTATCTTAATTATCATCCTTATAATGTCTGGTTTCATCTTGCTGGAACAGTTTATCAGATTTATTCATCACTACAGACTAAAAAATAATATCTTATTAAAATTCATTATATATTCTAATGGTTAGGGTTTAAAGTATTTTTTAGAAATGGGGTGTACGTATTCTTTGTTCTGATTATCATTTCTTTTTTTATATTCTTTAGATAGTTTTTATAATTTTAAATTTCTTCTTCTGTCTTTAATTTTATATATATAAAATTTCATTTTTATTTTATAATTTGTTACAGAAATATCCCCAAAGAAAAAAAAGGGAAAATTAAAGCTGTAAGATTAATCCATGGCAATCATACAAAAGGTCTTTTCAGCATTGCGATTCCATATGGTTCTAAGTATGTGAATACTTCTATGTTTACAACAATAGTAGAATTACAAAATATTATGGAAAATAAATTTTAAAGTTGATATGTTTTTTTAAGGAAAGAAGGTGATGACCGCATGGTGTGGACATATGCTCTAGATAAGCGCCTGATTGCTAGTAAATTGGACTGTTCAAAAGTATTGTCCAGTATGGCAACCATTGGTGGAATTGTTTACTGTATGGCTGTTTGTCCTCTTGATCCAAACAGGTGAAAATCTTTTGAAACAAATTCACTGTAAATGGATGCTTTTTCTAATTTGAAACACTTTCTATTGTTCGACTAGATTGTTATAATTTCTTAATAACAATCTGTTAGTTAAAATATTTCATTATTGTATTGAGGGAAAATACTATAATCTATCATCCATTAGCTAAGCTGAAGTTGATATATTTTGTTTAACACCTTGACTGCCTCAGGATTATATCAAAATGGGCCCCAGGCGCCACTTTTTTTTTTTTACATTGTTATATTCATTTTCGCCTTTTGTTAAAGAAATAAATATATTAAAAAATCTGATGTAAGTCAGTTCAGGGAAACTCATCCTTTTTGTAACACCATATACGTTGCATAGGGCAAGGGAAAATGCCTGATTACCTCTTCTGTGCCATCCACCGTACCCTATAGGGCTAGAATAAATAATGTAAATTCTTTGTCAATTTTGGAATTGTTTTTTTGAAGATCAAATATTACCCAACCAGCATCATTAAAATCTAATACTACTTGTAAGTGAAATTAATATATTTATAATTAGTAATAACTAGATAATTAGGGTAAAAATTGAAAACTACATATAATTACTAAGAATCATAATTTTATTTATAAAAAATCATTATATAGAATCATATTTTACAGTTCTATACAGCATATTGTACTAAACAAATATATAATAAAAAATAATTTAAATAAAAATCCCTTTTATGCAAATAGAATGCATTATAAAGTTATATACAAGTCAATAAATAAAAAAAATGTATGTAATACAATAATTTAAAAAAAATTCATTATATACAAATATAATGTCATATAAAATCATGTACAAATCAATATATAAAACATAATTTTTATTTTTTTAAAACATAAATTAAACCTATTATGAATATTAAATAGTAATTCACATAAAAATTGTACTCACCAAGTAAAGTCCTAAAGTTTTGGTGTTAGGTTTATTATATTTTGTAAAAATGTCACCAAATTGAACCAATGTTGCTATCATGAAGGTAGTGATGACACTAAATGCCCATGGAGAGAGGGCAGAGGAATGACTAAGAGGGGAGGATTAGGGAGAGCACTTTCCAAGTAAAAAACCTGGGCCATAAATGCTATGTCCTCGCCACACAGGGCGGGATTCTTTGCACCTTATATGCTACGGCCCCGGCAGTCAACGTGTTAATTATTAGTATAATTTTGGCTCTACCAACTTTAATGTCATAAATTAATCCTATTTTTAATTACTCACACAGTTGTATTTATTGATTTATATTTCTTTTATTGTAGAATTGCAATTGGTACTGGTGACAATAGAATTTTAGTTTGGAATATGAGTAATGACTCATGCGATAATATTACCTGCCTTTGGAATAAAATAAACAACAAAGTTATGGCTGTAAGTATAATGTTTTTTCGAAAGCAATTAAAACAACTAATTTGTGTAAAGGTAAAAAAGAGTTATTTAGCAGTTTAATTTCTTGAATGTTTTTTAGCCCATATTTTTTTTTAAACATTTAACGTTTTTGCAAATACTTACCAACTTTTCATGATAGAGTAAAGCTATATCTTATTAAATAAGGTACCTAAATGGGTAAGGGTTCCATCCACCTCCCAGTGGTTCTTTCAGATCTGTAAGAGACCACAGAACTATCTGATCGATTTCAATTGAATAGAGGTTTGTTCAATGTTTTATATCAAATTTACCACATTTGTTCTAAATACTTAGTGAGTTATTGATTTATTAAAAATATTATGATACACTATTTGGCACTATTAATTTGTATAGCTCACACATCTATGTCATAACTATTGGTAAATAATTATATAATATCTTATTTGTATCCTCGGTAATAAATATAATTAAAAAATTCACTATACTATTATTTTTTCTTCTGTTTCAGGTAGCTTGGCATCCTACATTAGAATCTGTGTTAGCTTTTGGAACTGGAGAAGGAAGGATTGGTTTACTCGATGTGGACAATGCTACAAAGTCCACGACTTTGCTTAGGCTCTATCATAGGAAAAGTGTTTATTCTCTTATTTGGGGACCACCTATTGTTGATGGTATATATAATTATTATTATCTTACACCTTAAGATTCATATTTTTGTATAAAGCTTGCTTATATTTCTCATCTGTTGAGGAAGCCTTTCTTTGAAGAATAGCTGATAGGTATCCCCAATTCATTCTTGAATTGAGTTGAGAATATTTTCTTAAGTAGTTAAGAAATTAAGATTAATTGATAAATTTATTCTACTATTACTTTCATTAACTCAAAACATATTTCTTTTTTTAATTTTCAGAAATATTTATTAAAGGAAAAAAAGCTCTTTCCTTATTTTCGGTTGGAGATGGAGATATTTTACAATATAATCCAGACACACCAGACAAAGGTCAGTAGTTATTTATTCCTGTAATATTCGTTAATTTTGATCATTTTCATGACATTTTATTCTGTTATATGTTCATATACTTCTTGTTCATTCATTTTTTGTGCAAGTTAAATCTTTTGCATAGTTAAGATTGTATTTGCTTAAGTCACATGTTTTTACTTTCAATTTTTTCCATAATATTAGTAAGTACACAGTGTTTTGAGAATATTTCATTTCGTCCCATTAAGAGGAACAATACTATATGGAAGGGGTAAAAAAAAATGTAAATAGGTAAAGAATTAATTAATTTTGACGATGGGTTTGGTGTTAACATAAGATCTGAGAGGGCTTATGAAGCAAAATATTCTTTGCAACTTGCTCCCGTCTATTACTTGTGATATAAGTAGGACTCCTGCTAATAATGAGCCAAAGAATCATAGATTGATTTATTTGATGTTATAGAAATACACCTTGGGCTTAAAAAATCCAACAAAAAAGTTAAACTTATTGGCAGAGGAGACTGACCTCTGCTAGTGCAGAGAGGACTGAATAGAATGCTGAGCACATGCTCCAAACGTGCAGGCTCTTTTCAGAGCTAAGGAGATTAGTCTGGCCTCTCCAACTAAGGTCCAGGAAAAGCTCTACTGAATTCCTGATTTTCACCCCTTAGGTGGCCTACTAGAAGAATGCTGAAGAAGTTATTCCATCGGATTCTTCAAGAACATAAAAAAAAAGCTTTCTTTGACGTTATAATTATAAACACCTTTCTTCATTAATTGTAAAATAAGTTTAATTAAAGTTACAAATACTATACATTCATTCCTCACCATTCTAGCAACTGCACGATTTTCTAAATAGAAAAACATTCACATTTCTTCTTTTATTCTTAATACTGATTGTATATGTGTATTATATTGTTATTTGCTAAGTCATTAAACTTTTGCTTGTTTTAGATCCTGTTAGTTTGAATCCACTTTTTAAAGCTTGTGACAGTATTGCAAAGGTTAGCAAATCCTTAGGTCGCACTGACTTGGCTTGGAACAGCAGTAGGTCTTTGGCTGCAATTGGGAATGACAATGGGTAAAATATATTTTTTGAAAAATTATGATTATTTTGAAGTAACAGGTGATAACATTTGATCAACATTTGCATGAATAATATCACATAATTTATGTGAAATTAATATTTATGCAATCTTATTTCAACATACAAATACATCACAATGAGTCAAACAGTATTTTAGCCGATTGACCTATTGTGATAGTTATGATTAGAGATAGAATTTTGTTGCAATTGCATCTTTCTGTTCCCTGGCTCCGAATTCTTCCAAACCTCAACATTAATTCGAATCATGGAAAAGATATTCAAATAATACTAATTTTATACTGCACCAAATTGCTCATATCAGCACATCTGCACAAAATTGCATGTTTTATTCATTTTGGGAAAAATTACACAATTTTGATTTTTGTTTAATCCTTTTACTAAATTTTATTTAATGCTCAAATTGCTTCTTGGAATTGTACTAACCAGTGGCTTATTCGAACATATATAAAAAAGTCACTCTAGAATAAACTTTTTATTGTTTTTAACTTCGATTCCTTTTCCGCCTTTAATTGTACATTCTTCTAGCTAACTTTCATAGTAATTTTAAACTTGAACAAAAATGAATATATAAAAATTTATTTTTAATTAAGCTTTTTAATGTTTCTCAGCATTGACTTATTACTTGTTTGGTTTTTGGCTGATGCTATATTCGTATGTAAATACACAATTGAAAAACTAAGCGGAAGGACATGCTATGAGAACTATTGGGGGGAAATTAAAAAGGATATTTTGCTTAAAAGAATATTTTGAAATACTCGCTTCTCTATAGCGTCTTGCACATTTTTCTAAAATTTAAAATTGAAGTAGTTTTAAGAAGTTGAAAATTAAATCCAGACTTCATAATAGGAATATAAAATCATTCAATACAATTGTTTTCCTTATAGCTCTTCAGTTATGAACAAAATATTAGGTTTTTAATGAGAGTAGATCAGTTTATTATCTATGTTTGCATAAATATAAAGAATATTTTGCGGGTTTAATTTGATTCAAACATGGTTAGTTAAGTTTTCTATGTATTATCAATATTATAAAATTTACAATAAAGTTGATTATTGCTGAATTTGGGTATTTAATACACATTTTGTGTTGTAGTTCTAATAATTGTTGAATTCACATTTTCAACAATAGAACAATGAAAAGATTTGAATGCTTATGGTCATGGGCATATTTTGTGTTCTGTAAAAATTCCTTGTATTGTCTACTTTTAGATATTTTTAATCTATAATTGTTTATAACAATTATTTTATGTATTCTTAAATTAATCCTATTTATGCTTTTAGGGTTCTATATATTGTGGATGGAAAAGATATGTCACATGTTCACACAATATTTGCACACAAGAAACTTGTTCAATGTATTGTGTGGCACCCAGCTACTGTAACTTCCGAATCTACTCCTTCACCTTACTCCTCTTGGCTCGCATCTGCCTCTGATAATATACAGATTGTTAATGTTACTACTGCTGGTAATTATTTTTTAGTTTTGTATTAACCTGTTATCTTAAGTAAAATATTTATAGTATTTTTGAAAAAGTTTTTTTTTTTAATTTATTAGTAATTATTAAGTTGAAACTAAAGTGTTTAAAATTTAATGCAAAAGTTCTTCCTTATTTAGGTGTAGAAGTTGTAGCATGCTTAAGTACTCATAGCGAAAAGGTTGTAAGTTTGGCATGGAGTCCACATTTTAACTCTCGCCTCGTTTCTGCTTCTTATGACTACACATCACAGGTAATTCCCTAAATTATGATGTTAAGTGTTTCTTGTAGATATTCAATATTACTTCTTGAATTTTATAGATTAAACGATCATAGCTTGTATTGTTATTAAAAATATTGGCAATGCCATAGTAAAACTTAATTCAACTAGTTTCCTGTTTTCAATAGTATTGGATTAAACCTATGGTTATAATTTGTTAGTATTTTGACATTATAATATGATCTATCAGATTCTGTTAACATTAGTAATATGATCCCCAACAGTTCTGCTTTTGCTTCTTTAAGTCCTCTGCAGAGAGTTAAGATACAGATAAATTATTGGATACAATCCATAATCAATGTCTAAATCAAACCCTCTTACGATAAATTGCTGTAATACAACTCCTTAATGGTTTGAATCTTATTTATAATAAATCTAAAAGCCTTTATAAAGTTGTAAATAAGTGTAGCCACCTCATCTAATATATAGAATAGGAATACGCATCAGAGATAAGTGGTCACTTATTGAACAAAACCACAAAAATATTGTTAAAATGTAAGACAAAACTGTTCTTAACAATTAAAGAGTTATCACTTTTTATATTGAAAAAATTTCTCTGTAAGTTTAATATCTATTGAAGTTTATTTGCATTTTTAAAATGGTTCAGAACAAAAGTGTAAAGAAATCTTATGAAAATAATTTTGTCATTCTAAAATTTGTTGAATAAAATAATAATTTACTATGAGAAGGTAAAGCTGAACATTAAGGGAAAACATTACAGTGCCTACTGAATACTTAATGATTTGGCACTTGTGTTGGTTCCCTTTATGTTTTATTTAGGTAAATGTATGTTAGTATATTAGAAAATAGGAAATTGATTGAATGACATTTGTAACTTATGTTTTATTGTTAGTTTGTAATAACTATTTTGTATAATCTAACCTAGCTACAGACAAATATTCACTATTCCTTACCTAATTTTTGAAATGTATTCGATTTTTTTCACAAGGTGTGGGATGTTGCATCAGGAAGTGTTTTGGCTTGCTTTGACGGTCACCACAGTGCCGTAATGTGTTGTCTTCCCAGTATGCTACATCCAGATTGTGTTATTACTGGCTCTGCAGACTCTACTGTTCGGTTATGGAATGTCAACAAATACAAACTTACAAAAACTAAAACCAGTAAGATATCCCTCATTTATACCCCTCATATGGGGCATAACCTATGAATTAAATTTTTTTTTAATGTTAAAAATTAAGAAAAAAGTTTAATCTCTTGGAAATAAATTAATTCCAAAGCTCTTATCTTTAATTGTTTATTGAATTATTGTTAGTTGTGGAAAATGCAACCCTATATGAACATCTGAAGATGCAATGAGCTCCCACTCTTAAACAATAGGAACTGCATAGATATAAAAATATATTGTTCCAGCATCAGTCATGATGATCATTTTAATATAAATCACAATTTTGTATTAAAAATGTATTAACATTAATCAGTGATAAACCAAAAAAAAAAATTTCTACATAATCTCTCCTTTAAAACAAATTTTCCCACTTTTTCATCTCTTTACTGTAAAAAGAAGAGAACCTCTTAAAGCCTCTTTCAATGTTCCAAAATCGTGAAAATCAAATGTTAATAAATCTGGACTGTGTTCAAGTGTTTTCCAAAATATTTTATCAATCATGAGCAGATTAGGTAATCAGTTTGAGATTGGGTATTATCGTCCAGCAAAATAAACTTCCTTTTGGATTGACTGCTTACTGTTGTTTCAATTAGCATCCTTCACTTGGTCTGATAGAGTCAAGTAGAGAAAATAGCATTAATTCCTCTCCGGAGGAAATCCAGCAAAAAAATTTTGAATCCCTGAACCATTGTGAGAACTTTCTGACCAGACAAATAGTTTGTTTTCCACTTTTTCTCTTTCCTCAGAGAAATTTTTGTGCAAATGAACTTTGGCTTTTTGAAAGAATGTTTTGAGATTATATATTCAATAGTATGGAAATTTATGTGACCAAATCATAAAAATATTAATGTGTATACTGTTGAATACATATCTACACACAGCCAATGAAACAACAGAAAATATTATGTATACATAAGGATTGTTAAATTAGACTTAGACATATGTGGTTTGATTTTTATTTCTTTTACGTTTAATCAGAATGAGCCACAGGAACGTGTGTTCGGGTATAGCTAGTTATTATATTAAGATCTTAAGTTTCTCTACTCATATTAACTTTAAGTTACAACTGAGTACTTTTCTTGTACTTTTATTTTAAATAATCCTTTCTCAGAAAAAAATATATGTTAATGTATCCTCATTAATTTTGTTCTCAGAAAAGCAGCGTCTTAGTGGTGTTCTGAAGAAATTCGCTGGGGTTCAAGAAGCTAAAGATGCTAAAAATTCCTTAGACCTGAGAGTTCAACCTACAACCAATGGCTTCAGTAAGTTAACAATCATTAAGTATTTGTGTCTGGTCTGCAGTTTGTGACTGATTTTAAATTTCTAGAAAACGACCTAAAAGAAGAGGAAGGGCCTCAGATTTCAACAAGTGTACCTAACGTGGATCTTATCAATAGGCATAAGAAGAACAAATCAATGTTTCCTGTTACTAGTGGTGGAACCTCTCAAGCTAAATATCTAAATGTTTTATGGTCTCGTATTAGAGGCGAACCTCCTTCAACTCCAGAAGAGAGTGATTATGGATATCTAGATTTTTTTGGTGACACTAACTCAATACGTCGCCTCCTCAATGTTGAAGGTAAAAATTTTTTTTCCTGCTGATTCCTGACATTCATCTTTTATTACCTCAGTCATCTAAATCTATGTCAGACTTTTTTATATTATTAGTGATTAGTGTTACCTATATTTATTATTTACCTATTTTCAAAATCTCAGGATATTTCGTAAAAAGCTAAATGTTTGAAACTAGTGAGGGAATAAAAAAATAAATCCTAACTAAAATTTATTTCCTTTCGGAATCTGAGATTTTGTGTGGAGGAAATAGAAATAAAAAATTACTGGAAGAATTTTATAGAGAATAAGGCTTGTATTTTGATTAAGTGATGTAATTTTATTGGATCCATTCATGCTACTTAATCTTATTTCTAAACATAGATATTCTGTACAATAAAACTAGATAAATTATAGTAGTATTGATTGTCTCATTAAAAATTATATAATATATTTTGACTTTGTTAAAAATATGGGTAGTGTTTCTGTAAGTTTGTTATTTGTTACTACCTATAAAATAAAGTTATAAAAAAACAATTTTTCATAAAAAATAGTTCTTATTAATAAATCTTGAATGGGCTTAATTAATCATTAATTAACACTTTTGTATGTGAGTTGCTTCAAGCTAGGCTATGCCATTAGTCACATTAGCAAGAAACAACCCACATACAAAATTGTTAATTGATGATTAACTTAGCCCATCCAAGATTTATTCATACGAACTATTTTCATGAACTTTTTTTTTTTTACAACTTTATTTTAGAGATAGTAACACATAACCAACTTACAGAAACACTAGCCATAATTGACCTTTCACTAGTTTTGAAGTTTAGGAGTTCTGACAGTTTAATTGATGTTTTAACTCTTTTAGTGCTGAACTACAATATATTATTGTTCATAGTATTAAAAAAAAAAATGATATATCGTATATGCCAAGGCTTCTTACTGTTCAATATATTGTATCATTGTTCACTATCATTATACTGTCTTTTAAACTTTTGACAAATACTATGAAAAGAAATAATTTTTTTTTTAACATTATAAAGGTTAAAAGAGTCCTTGTTTACAAAAAAATATATGAAGGCCTGGGTGTCATGCTATAACTTACAACACAATATTTTATACTTGCTGATGTCTTAAGTAACTAGTTTTTGTTTATTTGATTTTTAAGGAAATCATCATAAAAATACAGGCAATGTAGCATATACTCGCTACTTATCTCTATGGTCGGGAAACATATCTGAAACTATAAAGGATGCCATTTGGAAAAAAGAATTAAACGATCATCTAGTCAGCCTCGCTCCAATGGTCTCACACAAGTAAACGATTTTGTTATTTATAATTTTTTATATCTTTTATGTATTGCATTTTTACTTTTCTAAAAGTAATGATACTTTTATAAATTTAATGATTGAACTATAAATTCAATTTTTTAAAAAATTATTACTGGAAGATTATTGATTGACCGTGTGTATAGATGAATGGAATATGGTCCGGGTGCGGTAAAAAAAAAAAAAAAAACTCAAATAGTAGAATTATACTATTTTATTGAGCCAACGTTTCGCCCCACGTTGCAGGGCTTCGTCAAGGCTAAAAAAGATACAAACACAAAGAAAAAAAGAGAAAAAACATAAGTGTAAAATAACAGGGGTATAAAATGTAAAAAAAGTAAGATATAATAAGAAAAATCAAAGGTTGTAAATGGCAAATGAAAAGGGTAATAGTAACAGATAGACAAGAGAAGAAATATTAAAGAAAATACAAATAAAGAGATGTAAAAAGAAAAAAACACAAATCAAATGATGAGACAGAATGCATACCTGTTGTGACGGCAGTCAAAAATAAAGTGACCGTTGGTATTGGGAGGAGTGGGGACGGAAGTTATGCCACAATAACGAAAATAATTTGTAAAGTAAACAAGTAAAAAAGTATTTAAATTAGGTGAACAGTAAAGTATAAAATAATAGGATACAATGTGTGTAAGTAATTAAGAAACAAAATATACCAAATGAGCGAGGATACAGAAAAGTGTAAAATATAATAGAAAATTAATAATAAAGTAATTAATATAAATACACTTAAGAAGATAACACATGAACTCATTAATTTATATTCTTTTTTCATCTCTTTATTTGTATTTTCTTTAATATTTCTTCTCTTGTCTATCTGTTACTATTACCCTTTTCGTTTGCCATTTACAACCTTTAATTTTTCTTATTATATCTTACTTTTTTACATTTTATACCCCTGTTATTTTACACTTATGTTTTTTCTCTTTTTTTTCTTTTGTAACTATGTGTTTGTATCTTTTTTAGCCCTGACGAAGCCCTGCAAAGTGGGGCGAAATGTTGGCTCAATAAAATAGTATAATTCTACTATTTGAGTTGTTTTTTTTACCGCACCCGGACCATACTCCATTCATAAAAAATTATTAGTTAATGTTTTTTATATAATTTGTTCAATCCTGAAATAAAATCTGTTTCAGATTGTGGGTCGACTGCTGTAGAAGCTATGCCACACAGCTTGCTGAAAATGGAGACATTTATAAAGCTGTTAGTTACCTATTAGCAATACATCAGGTTTGTTGTCTTGAGTTAATTTTTCACAAAAAAGTATTATAGTAATGTTGCTTTTATCTAGGAAAGTGTTTTGTTTCTATTATATGGAACCAAATTTTATTTTTTGTTCTGCTGATTTTTTCTTAAAATTACTTATATGGTTAAAATCATTGAAAGAAATTTGAAGTAATTTTATTCTTTCACTTTTACATTAACTTTTTCCTATATTTTTACACAGGTTGAAGAAGCAATTGAACTTTTGACGGAAAGTAAATATTTCCGCGAAGCAGTTGTCCTTGCTAAATCAAGGTTTCCCACTTTTGATCCAATCGTTAAGAAGGTGCTAGATGCTTGGGCTGCTCATTGTATTTCTACTGGTATGTTAAGTCTTGCAGCTCATTGGTGAGTAAATATATCTTTATATAGGACATATCAATGAATAGATAATTCAGTTTCAATTTAGCATTAATTATATATATTTGTTAATGGGGCAACCCTTGTACATAGTCAGTCAGTACAATACCTAGTTATATATTCCACTGTTATTCTATAAGACTAAAAAATTATAATCTTTTATGTAAATCAATAACAAAAAATACACCCAAGCTCTGGGCTATTTACATTTTTCATAGTAAAAAAAAGTCACTAGATATTTAATAATGATTTCTGTTGCCTAAGTTAATAACAGTTTAAGATCCAATTGCAAGGGTACCAACTGGAATTCATACTATAATTTCAGCTAGTATTGTTTAGTTTAGGTATGTATCTGGTTTAATTCTCTTGAAACTCTGGACAGTTTGATAAAAATTCTCCAATGCCGTTTTATCACAAGCTGGGCAATGCTTCTAGGGTCCAAAGTGTATTTATGTGGACTGACACTAAGAGTAATTGTGTATTTACCGGAAAGTCTTAATTGAGCATTCTCTAGTAAACTATAGGACAGCTGATCTTTAGTTTTGGGAAGTATCCACTTTAATGAAAACCCTGCTGTACCATGGATTATAGGTTGATTCTCATAATAACGAGAGGTCTTCACCCTTGACAAATTCACTATATTCAAAATCTCCCTCATTCTGATTTTGATACTTACCTGGTCATTAAATTATATCGGGTCAAACATTCCAAGGCTCTCTAGAAGTTTTCTGATCTAATCTGGTTTACTCAATTATATTGCAAAGTCGACTGGTTGTTGCTATCAAGCTCCAGTAACTTAAAAAAACATTGTTTCACATAGCGAGTACAACTTAACCATAACAAATAATTTATTAAACAAAATTGATATATCACACAGGAATGCATGCAACTTCTAGCCTGACCGTAAAGTGACCCATTTTTCTTTTTTGTTATTTGAAACTAAATAGATTACAAAAGTTTTGAGATGAGGGAAAATGATTTTTCTGAAATAATAATATTTCGTTTCCTTATAGTTTTATCCTACCGACTTGATTATTTACTACCGATTTTTACTTACTTGTTATTATATTCTATATTTCAATACCATTTTTCATGAAACTTTAAATTTTTTTTTAGTGTTTTGAGTAATGGGTCTAACATTGAGGCAGTGGAAATACTCTCTCGCAGCAAAGATAATGCTTTTATTTCCCTCGCTGCTGAAATAGCCAGTAAGTCAGATGCCCAAGAGATGGCCGTTAGCCTTGCTCTAAGGGCTATTAATGGTTCTCTAGAAAAGCTTGATTTTGAACTGGCCAGGAAAACATCATTACAACACCCTCAACTGAAGGTATTTTGATTTTTTTTTTTTTTTTTTAAGAAAGTGAAATATATTAATTTAATACTTTCTAAACCTTTATCACTTTGATGGGTGATTACACATGGGTTACATAAGTTATTTTGGAAGCTTTTATTATATGTTGTTATGTAAAGTACGTGTATCTGTGATTTAACTTTTTTAAAAAGTATATATTGATATTCAGTTTGAGTTTTTTTGAATAATTGGCTATCTTCAATTATTAAATCAAGGTAGGAGAATCTACAACATTTAGACATATAAAAAACTTGAAGAATAAATCTTTTTATTCGTGCACTGTGCAATCAATTCAACTCAAGGGATCACAGAAAAAGTTCAAAATCAATTAATCGAGAGATATGGAGGAAAATCAAATAAAAGAGAGTTTAAAGGAATATGGTCCGGGTGCGGTCAAATAAACTCAAATAGTAGAATTATACTATTTTATTGAGCCAACGTTTCGCCCCATGTTGCAGGGCTTCGTCAGGGCTAAAAAAGATACAAACACATAGTTACAAAAGGAAAACAAAAACATAAGTGTAAAATAACAGGGGTATAAAATGTAAAAAAGTAAGATATAATAAGGAAAATTAAAGGT
>NW_027114465.1:1396807-1403483 GCF_000696795.3 Halyomorpha halys | reverse complement strand
GATATGACAAGAAAATGGGCTTCTGAAATGCAGAAAAAAGTGAAAAAACAAAGTATTATGTGGATTTTTTTATGTTCAAAATGTTTCAATATGTAAGGGAGATGCAGTCTTTCTTGTGCAGCACAAAACTTCTATCAACTCCTGTAATCCACTTGCATCTTAAATTATCAGAACACGGATTAAACCTGAATCATACTTTTAATTTCGACATTCCTTCCATTCTTGCCACTGTCCCCAACCACACCAAACGTCTCATCTCAGAGGCCATTTACATAAATTTGACAGAGAATTCCGTCAATCATAAAGTTGATAAAGACTGCATCTCCCTTACATATCGAAACATTTTGAACATAAAAAAATCCACATAATACTTTGTTTTTTCACTTTTTTCTGCATTTCAGAAGCCCATTTTCTTGTCATATCCTTTATTCTTGTTTTTCTAAATTCTCACATTTTTAATTTCTTTTATTTATTTTTTTTTTATTATTTTATTTAATCTTTCAAATTACCTGTGTATACAAAGTGACCTTTATTTTAAAATTTACAAAATTATTTAAACATATATTGTACATACTGGAAAACATAAAATTTTTTCATGATTTTATTTCAAGCTAGTGACTTTCACCTAACATTGTCAAGTAATTTTCGATGGCGATGAAATCTGAGTAGAAATCATTACTGTTGCCTGTACATAGAATGTAATAGTGTAGGCTATAGAGGGGTGACTGGAGCAGTTGTTTTTCTTCCTTGTACTCTTTCTGACAGGCTAACAGTTCAAAAAGATTAGGGTATATTTTTAAATATAAATAATTAGTTGTAATGCTACAACGAAGTTTCAAAGGGTTTAATTTTTTTTAATAAATAGAGTGTACTGAAATTTGGACAGGAGGGAAGTGCGACTTTAAAAGGAAAACATTATTTTAAAACAGTAATAACGAAAAAAAAAACTTTTTAATAAAAAATAATAGGACTTATATTCTGTGAGAAGATGGTGGGGGTATGGTCAGCAAAAAAATATAAATAAATAAAAACTTATTTATTTGTGCCGACAATTCATTTGGAAATCTATTAAAATGATTTTCAATTCAAAATGATACATGTCCACAAATCAATAATTTTCAATAAATTTAATAATTCAATAGAACTTGATAGTGATAGGCAGAAGAGCCCGAAAGGTTGTTCAAATGTTAAAAGAGTTAAGAAGTGGATAAAAGGTGTAAATGGATTACTGACTTTGAAATATAAATTGTTGGAGCATAACATATTGCCACAACTTCAAATTACAGAAGGGATGACCAAAGCAATGATTTTTTAAATTTAATTTATCAATTATTTTTCAAGGGACTGGAAAAATCTTCAAATCATTAAGAGTCGACTGTATTCATATAGGCAATTAAGATTTCTATTTACATTAGTATATTATTTCCATAAACTTTAGTAGTCTGCTGGGAATACTTTCTTGGATTATGTTCCTGTTAAGTATTTGTGATAGTGGGGTTGAGTGATTCATTTTTATCTATAAATGAATAATTGTTCAGATATTTTCTGTATGGAACAGGTTAAAAAACTTTTTTTTTTTTGCTGTTTTTAAACAATGTTTGCCTTTTAGATTGCACTTCCCCTTCTTCTGCCCACTTAAATAGAGTGTACTGAAATTTGGATACGTACGTGGGTAGGAAGGAAGTGCGATTTTAAAAGGACAACATTTGAAAACAGCAAAATAAAAAAAACCAGTGAGTCATATATGGTTAAAAGTTTTAATATATCCTTTAAAAAAGTTGCCTTTTTTACACACCTTAAAAATACATTAGTCAGTTTTCATTTTCGGCTACTCTTTCAATATTGCCTGGGTATTCTTTTCTTCCAATATTGGTTATTGGACTTGAGCTGTATCTCAAGAAATGATTGTGGGTTTTAATTATTTATTTGTCACTGTTTGTTTTAGGAAGCATTATGTTGGATTGAAATTTGTTCACTCATCACAGTCTGGAAACCACTTTCTTCTTCTGAAGCTATTTCCTGGATTTGTGGTCAGCCTGATGTACAGCACTCGAGTATCTTTGAGAAAGCATTAAAACTGACCGAGGGTGTTTCATATAATAAATTAATTCGATTTATGCCTAATAAACCTACAGATGAATCTGAAAATAAGGTATTTTATCTTACATTTTAAAATCATTACTATTTTTGTTATGAATCTTTTTTTTTTTTTTTATGTTATCTTTATTGCTTGTAAGTAAAATTGCTATTTAACTATGCTTCCTTTCTTTGAATTAGTTTGCATTTAACTTCATCTCTCACGTTTTATTTTTTCTATTGTTCTCTCTCCCTTTTGTTTAGTTTTAAAATTTAGTTCTAATTTTTATTAAAACTAAAATGAGTGCAGTCAAAGAAAGAAAATGTTTTCTTTTACCACACCCTGACCATCATCCTTCTATTATTACACACAGTCAATCATCGATCTTCCAGTATGTCTAATTTTTAAGTTTTAATGTTTCGCAAACATTTAATTTTTTTATTGCTTTGGGTAGTTCCTCCTAAGTGGAGCTAAGATTTTGATGTAATTAAAATGCTGTTTACATACTTATTTAATAATTCTAAAACAAATTTAGATGGATTTGTTTTTAAGACATCTTATACTTCTGTTTTTGTGCAGCAATCCCAAAACTTTCTATTTGAAAATATTGTTAATAGAATGTCCTTTTCATGATAGAAATGTCTGTTAAAGTGTGACTGAATTAACAAAAAAAAAACAGACTATATATATATAGTCTGTTCTCATGAGAATCTAGCCACTATTGCATTGTACTATTTTATCCTATGTCTACTAATTGTAAGGAAAAATAAGCAACATTTTCTCTTATCTGCAATTAATTTTTTATTTAAGTAGGTCAGTGGTTACCAACAGGTGGTCTGTGAAAGCCTTAGAATGGGTCACAGCTCGTTCTGGCAATACATATTTGTATTGTCACAATTTTTTGTTGGAATTATTTTATTAATTATCTTTTGTGATGTTTTGGTGTCTGCTAAAAGGTTTTCACCAGCAAATTCACATTAAAAGTGTCTCAAAATGCACCTTTAACCAACTTAAGTTCTCAAACACTTTCAGTGGGGAACCCCCGTGTTCCCTAGTCTGGTTTAGGTGTGGGTCACTCATGGTTCTATTTCCGACTCAGTGATCCGCAGTCGTTCTTGAGTTAGAAACCACTAGGTTAGATTATTATGTTAATGAATAATTTTTTGTTCTTTATTTCATCTCAATTAAGTTTTAACTTTCCTCATTCTATTTATGATGTAAAAATATTGTATTTGCTCTCATTTATTATAATAATAAATTTGTCTTAAGGTTTGGGTATATATCAGTGGTCAATTGGGCCTGGCTGGATGTAGTGAAGATAAAAATATGTCTTTGAGACATGTCGTATTAGCTGTTTCTGCCGCATATAGATACCACGTTCAAAACCCAACCAGCTCAGCACGTATCTTTTTACAGTTGTGTCCATGGATTTCTCCATCAGGTAATTTTTTTGTTAATATTGATTTTGAAGTGATTTAAAATTAATATGCTCTTTAATTCATTGGAGCGTCTAAAATATGGTTAATTTATTCATGTGTGCATCATTTTTTTTTTTTATCCTTTTAAATGTCTAGTGCAGTGGTTGGAAAACTTAAGAAGATATTAATCCTTTACCATTAAAAATGTAAGGACAAATTTATAAAAGCCATAATTATATTTTGTTAAATAGTTTTTTTTACTTAAGTTACCAAATGACTTATGTATCATTATTTGAATTGCTTTGTTACAAACAGAGCTATGTCCAATTTCCAACCTTAGTCTGGAGATAAAAAAAAAAACTTTCACCTCAATGGCAAAACTAAAATAGTAAACACTCAACCACAGTTTGTAGTCGCAGGCCTGTACATACTTGTGACTGAGCTACTTGTAATAAACAATATATTATATTCATAGTAATGTATTCATATATAGTTCACATGTCAATAGTAATCTTAAAATTCATGATGAATGCCAGTATTTTTTGCTCCTCCAACATCTTCAAATTTCTTCAGAAAAGATTTATTAATTTTCCAAATTTCTTCGTAATAATTTATTTTATTTTATAATATCTATGAAATTTACAAATTTATTAAATGAGAAATACATCTAGTAAGGCTGATGTGATTTCTATTTCAATGGCTTGTTAGTCTTTTGGAGAATCTAGCCATGAAAAGTTTCATAAAGGCGAATTGATTTACTGCATTATTTCATCTATCTCTTAAGACATTCTTATGTTCATAACTGAGAAATTTATGACATGAATATCATTAAACTCAGTTATACGTAGTAATCTTTTTATTGCTTTTTTCAGGTCCACTTGGTGATATTAAAGTTTTTGAAACTTGTGATAAATCTCTTAAAGAAAGTCTAAACACATTTTTTGCAAGCTGTGTTGTTTATTGGCTAGAAGAGTTAATCAGAAAATCTGAAATTAATTTTAATGAATCTACTACCATTCATAAGATTAATGATGTTGTCAAAGAGTGTGCAAAACTTGTGTTTCACAAGAACATTCTGAATTATTATAAGTACGAAGTTGAGCTGAAGAAACTAGAGAATTCTATTGCTGTTAATAAATTAAAATTGTTAAAATCGATGAAATATTGTAAAGAAATTGAGGCCAAGCTTCAAGGTGAACCAATTGCTACTAATGGCACCATCTGTGATGATTCAAGTGGAAGCTTAGAAAATCAGGACTTGTCTGAAAGCAAACCATCAGAAGAAAATTCTGCTGAAAAAGCAGAAGATGAGGCTGAGAAATATAATAAGTTAAAATCTCTCAAATCAAAATTTGAGGATGAACGAATTGATTCTCCTAATCCTTTTATCTTGTATTGTACGATGAGAAGTTTTATGCAAAAAATAATGGATCATAATGAAAACAGCCGAGAAACTATGGAGATAATATCTAATGAAATCGTTGGTAAAAGTTTTGAATAATTTCTGACTTCCTAAAATCGGCCGTGTGCATAGTGCCTTTTTGATCTCTTCTCTGAGTAACAGAGATTAAGTTTAAGATCTTAATTTAAGTTTGTATTTTTTAAATTTTCAAGTGAAATTTATTTTTATATTTGTACATCTTTATGAGAGCTGTAAGTTCCTATTTCATTGCCAGTATTATGTAATTTATTAAAGTACCTTGTTTATTTTCAGTGTTGATATTAGCCTGTTTTTTAACTAACTACTTACTTTCAATACATGTAAATTGGTTACCAAAATAGTTTTTTTTTCTCCTTTGTTATTTATTTTAAATAATTTTAACTACTGCAATGGTAAAAAAGATGGTTAGCAGCTGTTAATTTGCTATCTAGCATTTCTGAGTGTTGAGGTAAGATTTATTATGTGGTTTCACCATGAAATAAAAACCTGCCCATTTAGAAAATTACCATTAATTATCTTTTAAATGCATTGTTTTAATCTTATTGTAGGTGTATATTTTTAAGTTATTCAAACTAATTTTTTCTCTAGACTTAAGAAACAATTTTTTATGAACTATTTAAGAGTCCAAAATTTTTTAAACCCAGCCTTAATTGCACATCTACTGCATAAAGGGAACAAGCATTAATAGTGTTTTTGAGATATAGTGATCAATAAGTAAGTGAATGATTGGATAGTGATGAACAGCCTGGTTTTATTATATTGATAGAAATTAAACTAAAATGTTTAGATAAAAAATAATAAAACCATTGAATTTTTTGTTATAGTAAGTATATGTTAACACTTAATGCTAAGTATTATAACAACAAGTTGTGTTATCATATCTTTCTATATAGACAATTTCTTAGCTTTAACACCTATAATTGTAAATTGGTCCATAAAATACTTAACATCCAATTTATACCTAAGGCAGGTTCAAGAGTGGCCATAAAAATCTGGAAACATGAACATGCCTAATCTTAACTTAGTAGGTAGTTCATAATTAGCACCCAGGAATCATTTTAAGTTTATGAAATAAATTGTTTCTAAATAACTCATTACATAAGAAAAGTAACATAAACTAACAACTTTAATAGATGTCAATATGCAAAACAGTGTTTTTCACAATCGATAACTACAGTGCCCATAATTGGTACAACGGTAATCTATAAAATAAAGGGCGTGATAGCCCTATCGTTTGGGGCTTGGTCTTAAAGCACACAGTTAAGACCAATGTGGATTCGATTCCCATGTGGGACAGTTAATATTTATTTCTCAGTGGTCCCAAGAAATGAATCTTGACACTCCTACCTTTTAAGCTTGGTAGATCCTTTACAGTTACCAAACCTAACAAAAATATAATAAAATATTTTTTTATTTCAGTATTTTAAGCTCAAATCATTTGAGAACCTTCATAGTCTTGAAGTATATCTCTAACACAAGATTATATATACATATTGTAATAATTTTTTAAAAAATATTAAAAATAAAATAAAAATGAATCTTTACTCGTTTTATAACTTTCTTCAAATATAAAAGATAACTTGGGTTCAAATTAAGAACTTTAATATAAAATAGATAATATAATTTTATTATACAAAAAGAGAGACTCTATATCTCAGGGCGGGTTACTAGCAATCAGAATACAAACACTTTTACTATTAACTTAATTAAATTAATATCTCTGTTACAATTGTAATTAAA
>NW_027114465.1:1392039-1392577 GCF_000696795.3 Halyomorpha halys | reverse complement strand
TTAAAATGATACATAAAATAAAACATATTAAAAACCCTTTATACATCAAAATATACTATTTACACAAAAAGAGCATATTACAATATATATGTATGTATATTATATATATAATCTTGTGTTAGAGAACTATGAACGTCTTTTGCTATAAAACAATTGTTTTATCAATTAATGACAAATTTAAATAAAATAATACATTGTATCTTAAACTATACATACCTATAAAACAAAATTTTAGTCTTTAGTTCACTGAAACACTTGTACAATCATAAATTAAATAAAAACAGTAGTTTTTTTTATAAAACCATGTGTTAATTTTACTTGATCGTTATTTAGCCTGAAGGTTGAGCTTCTTTATATATATATAACTTTCAAATGTTTTGAAAAAAAGTTGATCTTAAAAATTATTGTAATGTATAAAGTCTCCTAATCTGTAATTTAGTAGCCATTTTATGAGTGAACTGTTCAATCGATTTTTAAATTTGGTGGCTGAATGAAATGAAAATGATATATATGTATATATGTATATATGTATGTATAT
>NW_027114465.1:1325332-1390644 GCF_000696795.3 Halyomorpha halys | reverse complement strand
TATATATATATATGAATCATTGCAAATTATTACAATTAAAAAGTCAAATTGAAAGAACAAGGAGTTTCTCCCACAATAAGAATTAAAAAAATAATAAATGAAAAGTAACTAAGAGAATTTATAACTTTAGATATATTCAGCAAACTTATATTTTAAACAAAATATAACAGTAGTACAAGCATTTTATTTTTTAAAATAACAATTCATAAGTATTAAAATAATAAAAAAAATTCCTCTTCATGGCATCCAACGCTAAAAGCAAGTATTAGAATTTTTATATAAAGGTCATACATATGATACTAATGATGATCATATTTTTTAACTAAACGGAAAATGTTCTAGTGTATGAGCAAAGAATATTGTCAGTATATGTTTTATGTAAATAAAACACTGACCATTAGACCAGTGGCACCCTCCCTATTTTCAAGGGTGTATATGTACTGGAATGAGTTAGGATTTTGCATCATACCAAGGAGTATTTATTTCATGTTAATAATGGAGAATAGTTTCTTCATCGCGGCTTCATTATTTCAGACCCGCCTTTTACTAGAGGTTTTACCTAAAAGCAAAATTAAATATTTAAAAACTCAGTAATAATTATAAAATTGTAATAAGTTTAATCATGTTGGTGGGCAGTAAGCTTAGAAGCAAGACTCTATTTGGTGCTCCTTTTATTCCAAAATTGGCCATTAACCTATTTTCTCATGTTTGCGAGGTTGGTACTTCCATCAATGATTAACAAGTTTTAAATCTATTACCAGCTTCTTGTAATTGTTATCAATACAAATATTTTTACATAACCTATTATTTTTGTTACTTAACTGTGGGGCCTACCTGGCACGACCATCCCACTCATGTGATGGTCCTTGTAGATAGCACAGTCAAAAAAGAAAACAGGAAATGAAAACATTTTTTAAGCTGTATTCCTTTTTATAACAGTGACTAGTCCAGAATTCAGACCACAACTGAAAAAGTCAGTAGTATGAATTCCAGACTTGAACTTATGAACCAGAATTGAAGGCTCACAACTTAACTTAGTCCAGATAGAACGTCAGCTCAGCACACAGAAATAAATTTTATATTGAGGTGTAGATAGTTGACCGTAGATTAATGCTTGAAGAAGTTTGTCGGGGGGTGCGGTCAGCAAAGAACAGTCAGTTCGAATATTTCCCTCCTCTAAGACACAACCCCTGATGAAGACCTGAAACTCAGGTCGAAACGTCGGCATAAAATAAATAAATATGGTTTTGTTTATTTATGTTGTTCTTTGCTGACCGCACCCCCCGACAAACTTCTTCAAGAAATAAATTTTAACTAACTGCATGCTTCTTTCTACACAACACCCCTCACCAACTTCGAGATTACAACTATAATCAATGATATCACCACCATTGTAAATAAATTTAACATTTTTAAATAATTTTACTATCTAAAGAATACTTAATATCAAACAAATTATATAGATAAATCAATTAACTCTGGTATTCTCATCAGTGTAGACTCAGTGGATTCATGTCTTAATTCAGTTAACAAGAAATAAAATGGAATAGAATTTTGAGTCATAATTCAATAAGCTAGCAGAAATGTTTTAATTAAAAAAATAAAATACCTTTTCAAAATATGGTCACTTTTCTACTCCTTACAACAGTCAAGAAAATAGATTAAGAACATTAAAGAAAAAAAATTAGAATATATATGTTATATAATCTATGTTAAAAAATGACAAATTTAATATGTTAAGAAAGGCTTACCACCTCACTTTGCAGGTACAGTAGCCCAATTGTGACATACTATGGCTAATGGAAATGTATTTCTATCTCAGAACTATACACGATTTTTTCTATAGAACTTTAGCATGGAACAGGATTCACTCAGCCTCTTGATAACATCTGCTTAATAACTTAAATAAAAGAGAGAATAGGTATAAATATTTATTAAAACAGTAATAAATTATTTTAAAAAGTTATATACATTATGATAGTATCTTTCTAGTGACTAAAACTTACAACATTCCAAATAATTGTGGTGCCCTTTTCACTTTGTTTTACATCAAATAGTGACATATTTTTCCAAATACATTTTGGCTAGCTCATATGATTCTGACTGACAGTAAATAAGATGCAAATTAAATGCTGCTTCTCTTGACAAATCGAAGATTGGATTTTGTCTATCAAATAATCCTTTCAATTCCAAGACTTTTTTATAATGGAAAATGGCTTGTGTTAATAAACCTAAATGATGAAAACCTCTTCCTAAGTTATAATGTACTTCTTGAAGTCCTTCAGGACCCCTCAAGTCTCTATATTGAGTTAATAAACCTAATGCTTGAACTACTAAATGATGCTTTTTAGAGGTAAACTTTTGGGCAGCCATCTGAAGGTAGGTTAAACCTAGCAATAAAGCACCAAGAGCAGTAGGATTTTTAACTTGGGCTGAACTGTACTCATGCATTGCGTACTTATAGGTTCCAGAAACTAAGCAGTTATTACCATGCAAGAGCCCAAGAGCAGGATGATCACAGTTTCGAGCTAGTTGTCTCATAATAAATCTATGGTGCCTTGAATCATCTGATTTAGTTATGATCAAGTTGAATAAATGCCAAAGCCTAACATTATTTGGCTCTTTTGCAACAAGTGTTCTAATAATGTTGTATCCATTAAATGAATCTTTGTTATAATATGCAGCTAAAACACTTAAAAGATTAATTTCATATTTATAAACGTGAAAAATTGTGGACAACTGGGCAGTGAATGTTAACCTCTGGAAAGCATTGTACCTCTTGGTTTCAATGCATAAGTTACAAACATATTTGAACAACTCCCATTCTTCCTCAACAGTAGGTCCATGGTTTTCTTTTCTAAAGGATGGATTATCAATATCATCTTCTGGTTCTTTCCGAGTTTTCCTAACTTGTTTAACAGCATTTCTTTTTTTATCATAACGCTGAATTATGGATATGCATGAAAGTTCGTCTCTATTCCTAATATGTGTGGAATGTCTCGAAAAAAATACTTGACTGACCATTATTAATTCATCTGACCTCTGCTTGTCACGTTTTAAAAGTAAACATCTTTCATAAAATAAACCAACATCTAGATAGTCATAATCCTCATTCTGAGTTAATACTACTATTGCTTCATCATTTCTCCCAAGTTGGACAAGCAAGGAAGACAAGGTCATCCTAGCTTCTGTATGTTGAGGAGCCTGTTCTAGTACAGCATAAAATGCTTTCACTGATTCCTCTAAACGGCCTAACACCTTCAGATTTTCAGCATATTTCAGCCATACTGCTGGTAAACTGTATTCAGCACAATGTACAAGCACAGATAGTAATTTGTCAGCTTTTTCATAATAATGTTGCTCAACAAAAGCATCGATGACATCCAAATATAAATCACCAACTTCAGCTGGATTTAAATCTGCTATTCGATTTAAAAATTGTTCAGCATATGATATTGAGCGTAAATGAATCAAAACAATTATCAACTTAGCCAATATATCAATAGGAGAGTCTGGAGGAATAGTACAATCTGAAACCTCACCAACACTATCCATTACGACATTCAAGCTACAAAACTTTATCATTAGATCGAGACATCGTTGAAATTGTTTAAGCTGTATCAACAGTTCTAATTGTAAATTAATAAATTCTAAGTTTATTAAATTGGGGCATTTCTCTATGGCCACATCTAATGCATTACTAGCCTTTACAAAATCACTTTCTTTGTGACACAATTCAGCAATAAATTTAGAAGTAACAAGAATTAGTTCTCCTTGTTCAGGTTTCAATGCAGAAAGGAGACGCAGGTAACCTCGAACAGCTGTTTTTTTATCACCTAATTTTTCCAGTAATGTTGCTCTTTTCTTGTGTAAATCCATATTAAAAATATCTAAGTTAATAGCTTTAGAATAACAAGTTACAGCTTGTCTAATGTGACCCAACTTCTCCGATAATTCAGCAAGATGGATCCATTCAAAAGGATCTGATGATGAGAGATGGGCTGCCACTAATGACATTTGTAGGAACTTTTCCTGATCTCCCATTTCATCATAAATCCCAGCCAATGTAAGAAATGGTTCTGGAGCAGTAGGAACTTGCCTTATTATTTCTAGACAAATTTTAACAGCAGTTTCTTTATCACCCCTTGCAAACCTCAAATTTGCTTCTCCCATAAGTCCTTTTAAAGCTGGAGGTAATTTCTGAGGTTTTTTGGATCTACTAGGTAACCCAGATTTTTCCACTTTAAGAGAATTATCAGTAATTGCTTCCTGAGCTTCAGTTGATCCAACATCAACTTCATCTACATTTTCTTCAATGCCTACATTTTCAATGTACTCAGCAAAGTTCATTTCACCATCTAAAAACTTGTTGACCAAAATCTGTTCATTTTGTGTACTTGAAAAATAATATGAATTAGCTCCATCATTTTCTGAAGACTTGACAGCATGTGTGTTTTCACTACTCGTTGAAGGTTTTGATATGTCCAGGATATTTTGGAATTCATCTATATTTTTGTCTTTGTCCATTGTATAAAAAACTAATTTACTAACTCAAAAGATCACTGAAACACTAACAGTTGTCTTTTCATGTACTCACTTCAGTTAAAAGTTTGAGCGGTGAAAAACAGTGGAAGGTTATAATAACAAATGATAGGTTTTATTAGTTCAGAAATTATAACACAAATTTAAAATGGAAAATCATGTTTTTAAAAAGTCTAAATTATCTATTATGGTTTCATATTGAAATATTTTAGCGAATTTGTATAGTAAAGTTTCATATTTAATTGTGATTGTAGAAATAGTTAACGATTCAATTTAGTAGGCAGCAGGTATATACTCAAATCTGGAAGGTTACTTTGTTATTTGTTAGGGGTCTGGTGTCAAATTTTTATGAAATATCATTACACTGTGTTTTCAAGACTACATCTTTTATGCTTCAGTGGTTGTTCTTTGTTTAAGAATTATACATCAGTGATTTAATAAATTTGATACACCATGGTGTCAAGGGTTGCTGTTGAATCTTTAAAGTAATATTACTTCACACTACTAGTTCCATTCAATGCTAAATCATATTAGTATATTATTAATATTGTCTATTTTACAATGAGTTGTCTCATATTATCATTTATAACCTTTTTAACTAATCTACACAATAGTATTGTTAATTTTGTTTCTTGAACTATATATTTTTGTTATATTAATGTTGATTCTTTTTTACACATAATTCTAGAAAAGCTGAAGATTTAAAAGAGATAACATCAAATCTACAAAAAATGGATTACAATTGCAATATTTGGCCTGCCCAACAACAACTTCAGGTTTAATGTTTACAAAGATACAATTATTAAAGAAAATGTATTTCATTGCTATTATATATACTTTGATTTTTTAAAAATTGTTTTACAGAAAATATATCATGATGTTTTGATTCTTGACCTTGAATACGCTTTAGATAAAAAAGTTGAACAAGATTTATGGAATCATTGCTTTAAGAATTATATAGCTTCTCTACAAAATTCAGCAAAGGACAAAAAGGTATTTACATTTAAACAGAATGCTTTTAAATCTTGGAATGAAGCTGTTTTATTATATTTTAAAATTTATTGTGTAGGTAAATGGTATTCATGTACAGAACAGATTATCATGGTTCCTTGACTGTGCGAGTGGATTTTATTTATCTTTGCTACAAGAAATTTGTTCAGTCTTTAATTTGGATTTACCATTTATGAGGTAACTATTACTTGTTTCACAGATGTAATTGATGTATGCTATAAGTTAAAGTGATTTTAAGTTAGTTACTGGCCAAATATTATATTTTGATTCATCTTGTCTTTAACTAAGTGATTAGTAGTCTTTTACTTTGTGTTTACTCACAGTTTGTAATATATTGAGCTTAGCAGACATTTTTTAAGGGATTTTAGACACTATTTTGTTTTCTGCTCTCCCTCCAAATCAAACATATACTGAAATTTAAAAGAAGCCTTATAATATTTTAATGTAAGCTTTTTAGTATATAAAAATTGATTTTTCTCTGATACTGCATTTTTTAGTTGTGTCACTTTTCTTGCTGGGGTGAAATATGTTAAAATTTATTGTTATTAATTATACCACATGTTCTTATTTTTGCTCTCCTTTGACCATCATATGCTTAATGAGATATTCAGTGACCGAAGACAGTATTTGCACACCATGTTGTATTTTTTAAATTATAAATTTAGGCTATAAAAAACCCTATTTCTTCAAAAATAAAAAGTATATTTATAACTTAAAAACTACAGATAAAATTTAAATGAAAAACTTCTTTCATACAAAAAAACATCAAACTTACAAAAAATACAGAAAAAAAGTAGTTGCACGCCTTGCGTTTTATTATTAATTTTTTTAATTTAATATTTTGTATGAAGTCCATTGGCATCTATTACTCCTTGTAAACTTCTCGGCATTGAGTGTATGAGGTGTTAAATTAAATCCGTGATAATTTATTCCCATTCTTGATGTAAAATATCCTTGAGGTGGTTTCTTCCGGTTCTTTGGTTTTTTCGAACATTTTTATTTAAAATATGCCACAAATTTTCAATTATATTAAAGTCTTGAGACTGTGGAGAGATATGAAGTTGTTGGCTAATGTTAAATATTAACAACTCTTTAGTTTTGTTTGCTGTTCATGTTTTGGATCATTATCATACATAAAAATATACTGATCCTGAATTCCTAATTTGGCTGCACTGGCTAGTAGGTTATGGCGCAAAATCTTGACATAACTTCTGCATTTAAAATCCCTTTAGTAGGCACGAGATTTCCTACACCATTATAAGCCACACATCCCCAAACCATTACACTTCCACCTCCATGTTTTACAGTAACTGAGAAGTTTTGTTTTCTGAATTCTTCACTTTTCCTTCGCCATATCTGATAGCAGTATCAGACTCAAACAAATTAAATTTATTCTCATCAGAGAATAATACAATTTCCCAAAAACTGATGGGCTTGTTAATGTGATCCCTAGCAAATAAGAGCCTTTTTTGCGATTAGTTTCACTGATTTAAGGTATCTTTCTCGGGACCCTGCTGTAAATTCCTTCAGAATTTAAAACATTTCTAATAGTTATAGTTCTCACACATACCACAGAAGTCAATTGGACCATATTAGCTAGGACACCTGCATTAACTCTTTGATTTTTTATCGCCTCAATTTCGATTTTTCTTTTCATCCTCTCATTTACTTTCTTTGCACATCCTCTGTGCCAATTATTTGCAGTTGTGCCTCTTTCTTCAAGTCTCTTAATTACGTATCTGACTGTAGAAAAATTAATACTAATAATAATTAATAATTTTCTTTGATTTTGAAATAACCTTATTTGCGAGTAGCAGCACTTAGTTCACTTATTTTTGGCATTAGTATCGGTTAAATTAAAACGAAATTAATAGATTGAAATATTTTATGATACTGATAAAAAAGAACAGGATTATACTCAAGCATACAAACAAGAGCGAAAAAACAAATATAGTGTGCAAATACTTTTTTCCTTGTTTTTAACTAAATTTTTATTATGATCAATATTTTTAATTGAATTTACACTGTTTTTTAACAAGTTTTAGTTGTACTTTTTATTAAGGAACCTCAAACTATTTTATTATTATTTAAATTCATTATATAAAGAATCCAGAAGCTTACTGCAAATTTGGAAAAACAGCAGCAAATGTCTCATAAACAAAGAACACAACATGATAATGTTGTAAAAGCTAGTTTCTTAGTTAGTTAAAAATTGGCAAAGTCATTAAAACCATTTTCCGAAAGAGAATTTATCAAGGAGTATATGTTAGAAGTTTGCAGTTTTTTGTGTCCTGAAAAGAAAACTGAATTAGGAAAAATTAGTTTGGCAAGACGAACTGTGTCTGACGTATAGAAATGATGGCTAGTGATATAAAAACAACATTGACTAGCCGTATGGCTGGTTTTGGATCATTTTCCACAGGATTAGATGAGAGCACCGATTTGTCCAAAACAGCTCAACTGACTATATTTATTCGAGGTGTTGATAAAGAGTTCACTGTTGAGAAATTGCTTGCTTTACTGCTGCTAAAAGGAACCACTACAGGAAAAGACATTTTTAATGAAGTTCAAAAGGTATCCACAAGTTTTGGCTTGCCATGGTCAAAATTAGTTGGTATATGCACAGATAGTGCACCTTCTATTACTTAAAGGTAGCTTACTTAAAATAGCTTACTTAAAGGTTTCATCAGAATTTTGAATGAAAAAGTAACTGAATTAAATGTGCAAAAAGATGATTTGATAGTCCTTCATTGCATTATCCACCAACTTCAAGAGAACTTGTGTTCTAAGTCCATTCGACTCCAGAATGTTATGAATGTGGTAGTAAAAACCATCAATTTTATTCCATCCCAAGTGCTTAACCATCGTCAGTTCAAGGCGTTTTTGGATGGATTATCAGCCGGATATGACGACATAATATATTATTGTGAAGTCAGATGGCTAAGCAAAGGGAAAATGCTGAAATAATTTTACGAGCTTAGAAATGAGAAAGCAGATTTTATGCAAATAAAAGATAAACCAGCATAAACAGCCATTTAAAAGCGTTTCAGAACAAAATCCGTTTGTGGGAGGCACAGATTCTGTCTGTTAACAGTTACTATTTCACCACGCTCTCTGTGTATGAAAATATTGCTTATGCTCAATATGCTGAAAAACTGAAGTTACTGTCGAAGCAATTTTCGAACAGATTTAGCGATTTCAAAAATATGGAAGACTGTTTCAATTTATTTGTTACTCCAACAAAAAGTAATGTACAAAATGCTCCAATACACTTGCAAATGGAGTTGATCGAGATTCAAGAAAACTCACTCCCAAAATCTAAATTTGAAGATGTGGAGTTGTGCAATTTCTACAAAAAATACCTCGAAGAATGTTATGAATTAGTTACCATTTTCTGCAGCTTAGAAAATTCACAAGAAGATTGATTTGTGCGTTTGACAGTACTTATAAATACAAACAATTCTTTTCAATGATGATAAATCAAACTATTGTGCAAGGTTGACTGACGATAATTTGGGAAATTCTTTACGTCTTTGTATCAGTGGAATTAATCCAAATATCGATGGATTAGTTCCCCAAATTCAAGCTCAAGTTGATTTCAATATCCCTATTTAACTTTTTTGTAATAATTCCAAATTTCACTATTTAATTATAACGTTGTACCTAGTTTTTTCATTTTATTTTGTTATTTTAATAAATTGTATTATTATAACAATATTTTATTACTTCATGTCTGATATCTATCGTTAAAAATTATGAACTCTACTTTTAATGCGGCCCATGAATATATTTGCTCATTAAAGTTTGGCCCACAACATGTCAAAGGTTACCCGTATCTGTTATAAACCATCAAATAAAGCAGTAAAATGTAGTTAGCATTAAAATTTCATTGTATTTTTTTTCAAACCATTCTCCATTTTAGACCCCTACCGTAACTTTTCGGTATTCAGTGTACACATTTCCATAAGAAAACCACTTTATTTCTTATAAAGTAAAAACACAAGTTACTCACTTGAAAACACACTGTAACCTCCTACCAAAGAGGTACATAACATCTCTCCCTCCAGAGAGTATTTAATTTAAAATGAAATAATAATTAAATACAAGATTAGTTAAAATGAAACAAATTTGTTTGTCTATTTTCACCCCCTTCAAGCAAGAACTTCCTCCTTGGTCTACTCATGATGGTTCCCTCGGTAGGTGACACAATCCTCGGTGGCATGCCAGGCTCATCTGTGCCAGGTACATCTGGCTCAGGCTCATCTGGCTGAGGGACATCTGGCATCGCCTCTTGCTCCAATATCTCTGGATGTAGGCCAAAGCTTGGACCTCCTTGGCAACTACGTGATAGGGGCCTTGAAAAATTGGTCAATGTGCCTTCTATGGTACAGGCCAAGTGCAAGCTCCTTTACAATGTATGACAAAGGGTTTTTTGTATGACCTCAGCCAAAATCCATTTAGGCCCTGAAACGCGGTGGCTTTTCATTCTGACAGTGCTCTCTACCTGAAGCTCTCTAGAGTTGTCAGGTGTTGTCGGATTCAAGGTCTCTCTTTTTTTGTCAAATGGGGAGACCATGTCCAAAGCTGTACGAAGCCTTCTGTCGAACATCATCTCACCAGAAGTCATCTTCGTTGCAGTTCATGGCGTCATATGCAATTTCAGCAGGAGTCTTGCAAGTTTGACTTCTCAGTTTCTTAAGGCTAAACTTCATGGATTGGACCATTCGTTCTGCTTGACCATTAAAGCTCGGATGAAATGGTGCAGTAAATATGCTCTTTATGCCATTTTTTTGTAAAAAGTCTTGCTTCTCTTTTGATTTAAAAGAAGTCCCATTGTCTGACACAGTATATTGAGGTAGTCCAAAAGTAGCGAAGAGTTTCCTTAACTCCAAGATTATATGTCTTGAATCAGTCGATGAAACTCATTGCACTTCAGCCCATTTTGTAGAGTCTATGAGTATTAAAAAATACTGTTTTGAAAGTCCATGTGAAGTCTTGTCCAAGATTATTCTGGTACTTCCCAATTAAGACTAGGAGCTCTCGGTGGGTTGTTTCTAATTTCTTGACATGAGTCACATTAGTTGATGAAGACTTCAATTTGGTTGTCAGTGCTGGGCCACCAAACACAAGATCTGGCCAAAGCTTTAGTAGCCACGATTACCGGCTGGTTCCCATGAAGAAATTTTAACATATCATGTTTTTGGCTTAAGGGTATGATAACTCGATTACCCCAATTGATATTTCTTTTTTTTTTCAACCAAAAATTTTGAAATTGGTTTGGTATCTTTGAGGGCCAGCTATTATTAATTCAGGCTAAAACTTGTTTTAAAATGGGATCTTTGACTGTGGCATCTGCTATTTCAGCTGCATTAATGGGACATCTTCCTTTCAGCATCATTACAGAAAGAGGTTCTTCTATAATTTAATTTTTAAGTGATTGCCTTAAAAGAAAATCAACATCGTGATGCTGTGCAGCCGGTCGATATCGCAATTCATAATCATAAATGCTTCATGAAGACGACATCAAGCATCCTCTTATGTGGATTAAAAAGAAATTTACGACCCAATAGGTATTGATGATAAGTTTTAACGGCATGGACGAGTGCCAAAGCCTCTCGATCTAGCTGAGAATAATTTCTCTGAGTCTTGGTTAACGTATGTGAGCAGTAAGCTTCAGGGTGCTCTTACCCTTGCTCATCTAGGTGAGCCAGAATTCCTCCAATTAAATAAGGAGAAGCATCCGGCTAACGATAATTGGTTTTCTGTCATCAAAATGTGTTGATATTGGAGCTTCTATTAATTTTTGCTTTAAAAGTTCGAAAGCTCACTGGTGTGTTTCAGACCACATCCATGACATATTTTTGTCCAAGAGTCTATGTAAGAGTTTAGCAATTTCAGAGTGCTCAGGAATAAATTTGGCATAGAAGTTTATTCCACCCAAAAATACTTCAAATTCTTTCTTGCTTCTTGGTGGAGGTATGCCAGATATTGCTTCTATCTTCTTCAGAGGTTTTACTCCCATTTTGTCTATTCTATAACCCAAGAATTCCATTGAAATGACACCAAAAATAGATTTATCGTAATTTATTCTAAGATTAGTGCTTTCCAAACGTTGGAGTACTTCTATAAGTGTGATATCATGACACTTATGGTTGGGGGTGCGGTCAAAGAGAAACATGAATAAGTTGGATTAACCTATTTTATTGAGCCAACGTTTCAGCTAGAGTTTCTAGCCTTCTTCAGGCTAAAAACAGAACAAGATAACAACCACAGTAAGTATAGAAAATAAAAAAGAAAGTATAAACAGAATAACATAAAATGAATAATTTTACAAAATAGAATTTATAAAATGAAGTGATGAGAAAAGCGGGAAATAAAATGTATACAAAGGTAAAGGTAAAATGTATACAGGTTCGTTTTTATTCTTTTTTTTGTTTTCTTTCCCCTTTCTTTATTTTACTCTTACCTCTTCTTTTCTCCACTTTTATCCATTTTCCTTACCCACGTTATAAGTTTTGTTCACTATATTATTATTGGAGTTTTCAGAAATTTTTTTTTTTTTTTCTATTCATTTCTTGGTATACTTTACTTATATTTTGCCTCTTATTATTATTGTTACATATATTTTCTTCCTCTCAATTTTCATTTTCTTTCCATATTCCAATTTTTAAATTATTAATAACTAATATGTTTATACTTCTTTGCATTATATAACTTCATTTTTATTTCATTTCCTTAATTATGTTATTTTACCCACTTTTTCAATTACCTATGTATACATTTTATTTCCCGCTTCTCTCATCACTTCATTTTATTAATTCTATTTTGTAAAATTATTCATTTTATGTTATTCTGTTTGTACTTTCTTTTTTATTTTCTATACTTACTGTGGTTGTTATCTTGTTCTGTTTTTAGTCCTGAAGAAGGCTAAAAACTCTAGCCGAAGCGTTGGCACAATAAAATAGGTTAATCCAACTTATTTTTGTTTCTCTTTGACCGCACCCCCAACCATTTTCTCCTCGTTCGTCATCCACGGTCAACTATCTCTCATAATCAATTAGTAAAAGATAACACTAAATTTTGAGGATAATCAGTCGTTGCTATAAAAAGAGATTAATAGCTTCTTTTTTTTTAAGTTTACTTTTTAGTGCAAACATGTGGGTAATCAGTATACTAGGCACTGCGTAACTACTAAATGTTCTTAATTTTATCATGAGGGCTTCATTTTATGTATGCTTATCCGTCCTTGTCTATTTTGAATAATCAAGTTCTTTTGTTTATGGTAGCATGTGGTCTTTATTAATCTAATGTTTGCAAATAGTAATTTATTAAAATCTGTTATTTTTGGGTTTATTTTTTTGCTAATTGTCGCTGTTTATTATTCGCATCTATTTGAGGATTTTATTCTCATTAAGGTGGAATTCATTATGTAATTGTTTGCTAAATGTGTGCTGCAACTGACCTTGTATTGAAGTTTTAAAAAATTCATAATTAATTTATGTTGTAAGAATTAATTTTTATGAATATTAACTCTTAAGACATAACTTCACTGATAAAGTTACAAAAAAAAATTTGATTATTTAAAAATTATTGTAATTTTTTTAACAACAATTACTAAATCTATTCTTATGTTTTCAGACATGATACTCTATTTGGATTTAAACGCTATGTAAATGAAAATGTAGTGATCAACCGACCAGAAAGAAGCTCTTGTTACTACATTTGCCAACATTGCTTAGTTCATTTGGGAGATGTTGCCAGGTATCGAAATCAAATGATACAAGCAGAATCATTTTACAGGTAATAAATCCAGTTTGATATTGTTACCATAAACCTTTTTAAGTTACTATATTTGAAAGTTTTTAAATTTGATTCATTCTATTTTGGATTAAATCATTTTATTTGTATTTATGGGAAACTGATAATTCTTTAGTTTGCTGATATAGTACAATAGTTTATTGAATAGTATGTTAATTTATTGAATTTTAGGCATGCCGTTGAACTTGGATCAAGCAGTGGTCATCCATATAACCAGCTTGCATTATTGGAAGCTAGTCGTGATCGATTAAGCACTGTATTCTTTTATACTAGAAGTATTGCAGTGGCACATAAATTTCCTGCTGCTATCACAAACCTTGCCAATACTTTAATGAAGTCTTCAAAATTTGAGTAAGTTCTATTTGGAATTTTGAAGTACAATATTTATTTTTATCTATTTTTTTTTTTACATTTTGCATCTTGTATGCTTTTTATTATAATATTATTAACTTTTTATCAAGAAATGTAATAGAAACATTTGTTATTAACATTTCATTAGGTTAGAACTTCTTTTTTCCACCTAGCTTTAATAAAACTATTTGTTTTTCCTGAATGATTAAAATTAAAATCTGTACCACTTCAACCCATGAAGGGTCAGGGGTTCAGTACTTTGTAAGGAAGTACTGTTACTAGATCAACGGTTGTGCAAGGAGGTGATTTGGTCGGAATCATGCTCAACTGCCAGATTTCTAACCAATTAAGGGTACCCAATTTAAGAGGCTGGGTGGACCCCAGGAGGACTCTAGGACCCATAGCAGTTGACTCACAGCTACAGTGTAACAGAAGACAATTTTCTGCCCAGCCGGATTTGAACTCAGGTCCTTGGAGTTAGTAGCCATGCTTCTAAATTATTATGAAAGGTTTATAATTGTTTAGATTTCTTTATTTATATTAGTTATTTATTTTATTTTGTAATTTCCTATATTTTGGTTTATTTGGGAAACACGAAATATCAAACAAAATAATTACAGCTCTATTATTACTGTTCTTGAATGCGTTGGTGTCATTTTAATTATAAAATTTAGTTAGATATTTTTCTTATACTCGAAATAACAATAAAATGTATTAAAATTTGCATGTTATAAATTCCTAAGTTGTAATCATCCATAAACTATAAAAGTATCCATTGATTTATTGAGTTAGTTTATTATTGAATGTGTGTTAAAATTTTGCTACTTGGAAATATTCGAAAAAACTCTTGAAAATTCTGTAATTTTAGAGGGGGGAGAGGAAAAAGTTGGGAAATCGTGGTAGGCACCTTATGAATTTGTATAATTTTATGCACAGTTAGCTATTGATAGGCGAAAGTGTGAATAGATGTGGAAGGAGCCCTCAACTAACAGATTTTATTACAAATATAATAGCAGTTACTGTGATCAGAAATAACTTACCGAAATGAATCTGTGGGATCTTGTTATTTCAATGTCTTAAATAAATTATTGGGAAATATTCAGGGAGGAAAAAAAAAATTATAGTATATCCTACCCAAAAATCTTCAATGATTTGGCTATCTAATGTGGGTGAAAGAGAAAATTTAGTTAGTATAAGTTAGTCTATGCATTCTGTACTATTATAAAAAAATAAGACATCTTAGAAAACTTTTGGTCTAAGACGGAGAGGTGGGAGAATGGCTGAAGGTAGAGTAGAATATGCTGTTATAAAATTTTGGAGAGGGTCATGCAATAATTCTCCAATATTAAATGTCATAGAAATAATGAAAAGACCTTTTTCTTTTTTATTTATTTCATATCAAGCAATTGCAAATAAATTTTTGGAAATATGCTGCTTTTTACTTTCACTTATCATTATATAAAATACATAGTAAGATGAAGTGTTAAGATCCTGAAAAATTTCTAATCTAAATTTTTAATGAAAATACATGTTTTAAGGTACACTTAGTTAAAAAAAAACCAAGTATTGCAAAATGGTCTGTATGTGAACATTCCAGCTCAGAAACAAAACGATATAGGCAACTAAAACTTTATATTTAAGATAAGTATATGGCTGGGATGTTACAGCAATTTTTTCATTAAAATCAATTTATCGGAATCGCCACTTAATGTCATAGCCTTTACACATTTTTACCATTTACTCTAACAATCTCGATCAAACTTGCCATATCTTATGTGGTATTTAATCTCAGCTAAGTCTTCTTTTGGTTGAAATAGTCTAAGAAGGCTTAAATACTGAATTTTTAAAAAATAACTCCCCAAAGTTCCTTTCAATTGGAACTAATCAAATGTCTTTCATTGTTATAAAATATAAAAATATGTATGAATGAGGAGAAGATGGTTGGGGGTGCGGTCAATGAAAAACACAAATAAGTATGATTAACTTATTTTAATGTACCAACAGCGAACAGCCCTGAAGAAGGCTAGAAACTCTAGCCGAAACGTCGGCACATTAAAGTAAGTTAATCATACTTATTTGTGTTTTTTATTGACCGCACCCCCAACCATCTTCTCCTCATTTATCATCCACGGTCAACTATCTCTCATAATTAATTATAAAAATATGTAATTATAAAAAATGCATAAATATGAACTTAAGAAGAATTTAATAATTAACTAAAAGAGAAAATAGATGTATTAGAGTTTTCATGGTTGTTATTACAATAGTAATAACTTTTGACTATTGTCATAACAACCATGGAAACGTGAAAACATAGTAGTTTTTTTTTAATTAACCTATAAATGGAAATGTATTACAGAGAAGAACTGCCATCATAAATAATAAAATAGTTGCCGTTTTGAAATGAGTGAGGATTACTTTTAACTCAAAGTAGGATGGTAAATGAATATTGTATAATACATACACAGCACCAGATTTTTGGAGAGCTGTTTACAATGAGTTGAGGGTTAATATGGATTCTCAGATGAATAACAAACCAAATTATAAATTTTTCTGAAATTAAATTAAATACTCATTGTTTCTATTCTTTATGTAGTCTTTTATTTTATAAAATTTAATTTTCATCTGAATAACTTTTTCAAGGGTCCCTGGTGATGGTGGGAAAATGTCTGTTGCTGAATACGAAGCAGCCTTTCTTCATCTTCACTCACTCTTGTATTTATCACAGGATGCAACTTCAGCTTCAAGAATTCTCTATTGCCTTAATCAGTCACTCACTCCTCTCATTGCTACTCAAGAATTCTCTCCATGGAAATTAATCCAGGTGAGATTAGATTATTTTGGTTGAGGCTTTTACTTTTATATATGATATCTATAAGGCCATCCATTGTCATTTTCCATATTCTTGAGTAAAAAATATAATTATATGGAAGAACTTTGCTGTAACAGAAGCTTTGTAATAACAAAATTACAGAATTGATAACTTGTTAACTAAGTTAATGAAGCCAAAGGTTCATGTTGCTATATAAGGCCTATATACCTTCTTTCATATTTTATTGTATTTCTTTCTCATCAGTATCAATGAAAACGAATGGTTTGATAAATTAAAACCATGAATAATTTGTTACTGAATTTTATAAATCTAATACTAATTATTTTATGTTTAGATGGCTGTGATAACCATATTTATGTATACCCAGATGGATGGAAATAAAGAGGTTTCAAAGGTTCTTGCAGATCACCTTGTTGGTTTCTTGAATGCGCTACTTGTCCCATTGTACACAATGTCCCCTGACTCAGTTCTAGATTACTTTGCTCTTCCTCCTGGTAAGTACATTTCATTCATTTCTTAGTTAGATGACATATAATGGCAATTACTGAATCAGCTTATTCTTCCTTTCAATTAATTATTTTTTTAAATTTAAAATATAATTCATTTATATTTTTAAATTAAGTATGCTGATTTGAAATATGTTACGAAGTGTCTATGTTAATTGTTTTATATATATATATATATATATATATATATCAAAGCTTTTGTATTATTCTCTCAACTGTTAATATGTAGTCATTGTAGTTTGCAAACTTCATGCTAATGCTCATGACTGGATTATCAAACTGAACATTTAAGAAAAACTAATTAATTTCTAGTGAATTGATCAATTGAAGTCTGGATTCTCCTCTTAGGTTGGCTACACTACATGCAACACTTTTTCTGCAGTTTATTCTAAACTGTTTCACATATTGGTTTATATCACCTAATTTTTTTGTATAATTTCTTCATTGGTGAATTTTTTTCTTATCTCTAATTGACATTTTAAGTGCTCAGCTAATATATTGCTTTTGAATTTCAGTAAAAGTTGTCTTGTGTTGGCTTAAGGCAGAACCCAGTGCAGTTTTGGCTTTGAATAGGCAACATCTTTGGAGAGGTCTGACAAAGTTGTTGAACTTGCTCCGATCATCTCATGCTACAACACCTGTTAATTGTTAGTAATTTTTCTTTAGTATATATTAGTAATATTTATAGTTTTATATTATAAAGGTTATCATAAAGAATATATATTTATATAAATGATACTTCATTGAGCTATAAGGCCCTTAATTATTAATTAACTAATTAAAACGTAAGCCCAATCATTAGTTTAAATAAAATATTAAGGTAGATATGGCATAAGGGGAAAATAAAAACTTTGAGAAATAATAAATAAGGATAGATATTAAAAGCTTACTACTTTTAATGGTAACTCTTTAGTAAACTTTGTTGATAAAACTTTTGTGTTGATTGCTAGGAGGTTCTTGAATACCTGTTGTATTCACAAAAATGTTAAATAACATTCTTGAAATCAATTCAGCATAAATATGTATAATTTGATCAAATAATGCCCAAGCATTGATAAAAACTAAAAATATATTAATATAATTAATTATAATATTCTATTTATTTCCATTAAATTTTTTAGTTATTAATGCTGCCTTACCAGAAGACAATGATTTGCAAGGATTTCTTCCTCTGGAACCAGAATTTTCTTCTCTCAAGTAAGTCTCACCAAGTTATATGGATATGTAAATGAATAATAATATTTTATTGTATATTATATAATATTGAATTAATTATAAATTAAAATGTAAATAGGTGGTAATTTGATCTGCAATCATGGACACTCAATGATACAGTATCAGGATCTCCTAATCTAAAATATGCATTGGTGTTGGGATGTAGTTCGATTAAATCCAAAAAATTCCTGCCCATTTAAATTTTAAAAACATGATTCACTTCATCTTAATAAAAAAAGGGTTTTAAATATTGTTTTTATGTTTTTGTTATTTATCATTAATTTGTTCATTTCTTTTCTTCTTTTTTTTTTTCAATCGTAGTTTCATTTTTTATTAAATAAATATGTAATTTTTTTGGATTAAATTATCTTAACTTTACAACAATGCTAGTGAACCAATTCTCTGGCAACCAGGAATCAGATTTAGGAGATAGTAGTGAAATATGTGGAAGTAATCTGTAGCATTAAAGTTAAACTATATGCTTGTGTTGTTCTAAATTATGGCTACCTTAAATTTTTATAAAAGAATCGTATTTTGCTCATCCCATCCCTGTCTCACATAAACCTTTAACTTGTTGATGTGTTATTTTATAATATGTATATGTAATTTTTAAAATCTAGATTTATAATTTCATTTTATAAAATTTAGTTTTAGTGGTGAACCATTACAAGATGATGTATCTAAAAAGTTAAGAGCATTCCGTCTCATTAAGTATGGAGAATGGCTCTCAATGAAACCGGATTTGAAACCAATATTTATCAGGTAATGCACTTGATATATTTTATGTTTTATGGTGAATAGATTCAATCAGGAAACAAGTTCTAAATTTCACCTTATATATAATTTTTCTGGAGTGGGATAGCTCAGTGAGTGAGGAGTGCTATTAACTCCCATGACCTAGGTTTGAATCTGGCTGTGGTAGATACTGTAGCCATGAGTCAATTCTGGGTCACACACAGGCTCTAAATTGGGTACCCTCAAATGGGGATAAATCTGGAAGTTGTCAAATCACCTCCTTGTAGAAATGTTGTTCAAGAATCAGTCAGTACTTCTTTACAATACTGAATCCATGACCCTTTATGGGTTGTAGGATTATGTTTTCTAGTGTCAGAAATTTATTCAGATAGTTATTCTATTGTACATCTTCACATGTGATTAACCAATAGCAGGCTACTAAGATGTTTGAGCTGACAGAACAGGATTACATTATTCAATTCATATTCTTGAGGTTATTTCAAAATATGAAATTTTACTGGAGACACAAAAAACTTGAAACATAAAAAAATAACTGAATATTAACTAAGTTTATATTACTTAAACTTAACATTACTATACTAAAATATAGACCCTAAGGTTCCCCTTCATGGTTCAGTCATTCAGACATGGGTTCTCCTTCCCATCCAGGTGCCATAAGGCCTATAATTGGATGCATCAAATTATTATTAGTCCAAGCAATTCAGTTTGTGAAGTATCTAACAAATTTTATATTTTGCCTTTGTGTCTTTTTTCTACCGGGGAGAGAAGTAGTATATTGAATACTACTGTTTGTGTTTAAATGATCAAATTACTAGTATGCCTATTGTTAATATTTTTTAGCAGCATTCTGATATGTAGATTATCAAGCACAAATTACTTTTTAACTTGCTTAGAATTATTAGAAAGCATGAAAATAAAAGTTTATTTATTGTTTTTAGTTTTACATGAGGTATTTCTCTGGAGAGGCACTCCAAAACCAGCCTAGTCCATTTTTATATTTTTAATTTTTTAACAGTTTATGTACTGGATTATGCCAAAGTAAAAAGATTTTTCTCCCGAAAGAGTTAAGTCACATGTTACTTAACTGTTTTTGTAATAAATTATTTTATCTCATGATAATCCATCACCAAAACTATTAATTAAAATACAAATTTTGAAAATGGACTTGGTTGGTTTTTTAATGCAACTCCTTCAATATTAGAAACTTTATTCATAAAAAGTTTTTGAGGTTAATAAACTTCCAATTGAATATAATTTATATTAAATTATCAAATAAAGAGAAAATCCAGAATAGAAACATTATTTATTCTGAACTTTTTACTTTTCATTTTATTATATGTTTTTAGATTAAATAAACAAAGTTTTAAGATCTATATTACTGTAATTTTTTTATTTCATATTTTCTATTGTATTATTTAGTGAAAAACAATTATACATTAAGTAATTTATTTCAGTGAAAATGGTCAGTTTGAAGTTTCTCGATTTCAAACCACTGCAACAACACCTCCTGATAACCAAAAACTATCTCCTCTTGGTTCAGGTACTAGATTTATTTTTTTTTTTAATGTGATTTATTATTACTGAGGTTAGTTGGGACTTTTTGTAGTGTAACATTATGTTGATTAAAAAACAATTTTAATTTGTTTTATAAAAAGCATTCCTTACAAAAATAGTAAAGCTAAAAAAAAAAAAAACTAAGGCGGCCCGAACATAACTAAGGCCCAGCTCAGTGGTTAAGACACAGTCTTACCAATTTGATGTCTATTGGTGGTGTCGGTTCAAATCCGGCCTGGGGCGTTGACGTTTTTTTAAAAAATACATAATGCAGCTAATTACTTCAAATAATTTTTTTAAAAAATTGAATAGACATAGTACAGGTCTCAGCTTATTTGTTTTCTTATTAAATGCTTGTTTATATTTCTTTTAGGAAATGTGCAGGAAAACTGGAAATCAAGAAGTCGTCAAAATGTTGCTTTACAATCATTTTTGAAAAAATCAAAATCTCAGGTAATAAATACATATTAAGTTATCTAAAAGTGTTTCATACTTTTACCAAAGGAGTCCATCAGAAGAATGATTTTAGTCCACTTTTCATGAAAATTTAAATTGTAATCTTATAGGTATCTTGTGTAGAATAAGAAGTACTATTGAATGGTGATATCATTTACAGTTAGTGTTATATTATATTTGTATGTTTATTTTATCAAACATATTGACGAGTTAATTTTTGTAGGAGATAACAATTTATGTCCAACAATTTTTAAGAGTTTAAAAGGAATTTTGAAATTCCATTTTGTAATTGAAATTTAAATGTTAAACTTTAAAAAAAAAAAAAAAACCTGGATGAATTCTTCAAAATTCTGCATTTCTGTTTTGTTTTTTTTATTATATTTATATTTATTTATTTTTTATTTTTAAATAGATAAATGAGAAAAGTTTGGAAATCAATTCGGTTCTTGAATGGCAAGACAAAAATCAATTGGCTGCTCCATGGTGGCCTCAGAGGTGAGTGAAAAGCCTTCTTAATATCTTTATGAATTTTTATATCTAATTTTAATCTTTTTATTCATAATAAGCGGGTCTGGGATAAAGAGGGAGTAGCTCAATTTATCTAGTGAAATTGAACAATTCTAGTACAGAATATTTTAATTAGGTACATTTGGGATACACACTTTTAGTGATTAATTTCTTTGTTTTCCTTAAACTGGAGTATAACTTATGACTCGTATAAACACATAATGTTCTGGTCACATGGTTTATGTTCTGCATGTTCATATATATATATATATATATATATATATATATATAAACATGCAATTTCCTCACAGGGTTTACGGATGACCAGGCGGTTTCAGCATGCGACAAGGTTGCTACGGAAAGAGACTAATTTGCAGACGATGTACCATTTCGTCAATAGTTATTCATCTGTCTTAGAGCACCATTTCACGTGAATGCTCAATGTTTTCTTCATTTGTGGCAGTAAACGGTTGTCTGGCTCCTTCATTGTGCGTAACACTTGTGTGACCATTCTTGAATTTTTCAATCCATTCGTAGACACTCTGTTGTGAAACTTTCATAGATATAACTACAAATAAACAAAGCATGCGTCACCAATGCAAAACGACAGTGCTACTAACATCAACAAAAATATAACCAAATTGCAGATAAATATTGACACTCCCATAGATTAAACAGTGTTTAAGCTATACAGACCTATATACTTTCCAGACTTTTTTTTCAGTTAATTTATTATATCTGGAAACTTAAAATCCATTCTAGATCAAATAGATTCTGAATAAGCGATTTATATTTAACCATGCTTAATTTCCTGTTAATAGTAATTTTTTAAATAATGATTTTGCTTTATCTAGTGGAACTCAAAAAGACGAAACTCCAGCATGGGTTAATCAAGATATCTTATTGATGTCCAACCAGCTCTCCAACTATAACATCAAAACGGTATAGTATTGTGAATTATGACATTTTAAAAATTTATTTAGTTTTGTCTAATGACTCAGTAATGAACTAATAAACTAATAATTATTAGTGACGAAATAAAATCTCATCTCTGCAATGAGATTAATTGGAGATATAATTCTAATTTTGAAAATTTACTTTCATTCTTAGAGCTTTAGAGTCATTTGAGACCTGAAATTTTTTTTGATTTTACAAAAATTTATACATGATGTTTGTCAGGTTTGATAAATATATAGGATATGCAAAATATATCTATACATAATTTTAGCCAAGAATTTTGTATTCACATTGTAATGATAATGCATTGATACTCCTCAAAATTTAATGAAAACACCATGATCTTCATTTCTGGCCACCAACTTTTTATGTAGATAGTAAAACCAATATTTGTATTTAAATCATGAATTTTTCTAAATTTCTGAGAAAAAGTCGATAATTTCATTGCTCTAGTTTTTAGATCCAGTAACACTAGGTGCCTGAGAGCCAGAAGGGCCTAAGCGAACCCAAGTAATATTGATATGTTGTTCCAATATCATCTCTACTATAGAAGCAGGCTGTACATGTTTCTAACATATCATTCGCTAAATTATTGGTCAGTGTATGCCAAAAATGATGATGCCTATAAATATTGAAATATTTACTTTAGTTTTTTTTCCCCATTAAATATATTGCTCATAAAATATTTATAGTGTCTTTTGCTTTATACTTGAGGGCTGACTGATATAGATACTGGTTGCCCTTTGGGATGTTGCAGGTCCAACAATTTAAATTCTCACAATAACATTTTGTCGTGTGTCTCTTTGTCTTTGAATGTACAATGTACTTTCAAATTTCTTCGTCTGATTATACTATGATAATAGAGAATTTCAGGTTGATATTCAGGGGATATGAATTGAGGGATTTGTTGCTCATGTCATATAAAGTTATCAAAAACATAAAATATCGAAAAGCGTTCCCATGAACTTTAAACTTAATGAAGGAGTAATTAAAATGTATGTAACTAAAACATAAATTTTGGTTATATGAATTATTAATTTTATCTGAATACTACTAATAATAATAAAAGTTTTAATTGTGTAAATCTCGACATATGCTTCAATCTTAGAGTAACAATGCAATGTCAGGTCATCTAGTCGTTATATAATTTTCTGTCATTGGTGTTCCGTAAAAAAGGTAAATCCAAGAATTTACTACTTTCTAGGAGATCATATATTGTTCTTATTTATGTGTTTTTCTAACCCAGGTCTCTGTTGTAAATGTGTTTCGCAAACTAATTAGTATTAATTATTATTTCAGTGGACACCAAAGGTATCATTATTATTTTTAGTTTCTATATCTTAAATATCAGTTCTTTAATTAAATTCTTTTACATTATAGGAAGGAACTTACACCCTATTCAGTGGCACATCAGAAAACCCTTCCATGATTACCAATAATTTACTTCAGTCAAACTCTACTGTTCCGTTAGCCAACCATCAGGTAACTGCATTTTAGTTTCTGAGCTTATTGTTGATATTAATGTTTTTAGGACTTGTCCACAAGTGGAGTTATGAATGAGTAAAGACTTCTTATTTGAGCAGTGAGTAAACTAAGTGAACTTATATTTATATATATAAATAAGTAACTATAGTTACTTATTTTAGATGGACTACATATTTTTTGTTAGGCAACTATTTAATTAGCACTTCGACTAATACAAATATTTTAAAATATACTACAAGTTGCCAATCTCTTCTAACCATAGTGAGGAGATCAACTTTTCATTCTGTGGGACTGCCACTAATTATAAGTCAGCCCATCTTGACTGGATTTGGACTGGTGCCCCTTCTGACCCAAGGTGATGCCTTACACTCTCAATAATCCTGGCCTCAATACAGATATATTAGGCGGTCACACCAATAAAATTGTTTGATGGGTTCCATAATTACATTCCTTTTGAGAAGTTTCTATGATGAATAAGACTGTCATATCCTCACCTTCAACGCCTTTACACCATAGGATGCATCCAAAATGCTGTTTATATTCTTTCTTTTCTTCTCCTTATAATGACAGGAATAATTACTCTCCCTGGTGGCATTTTTTAAAATTATCGAGCAGAACAACCATTTAATACTGACTACCTATAATTGAATAGGGAAGTGATTGGCTGATGGAAAAGTCTGACCACCAACACTAACTAGTTAATTTTGCCTGGGAATCAGACTGAACTGTAAGCTGATAAAAAAGTCTATTGTCATGCATCAGCCCTAAATAAATATGTTTTAAGTTTTGACATTTTATCATTTATATTCATAAAAGATTAAATAAACATCCCCTAAGCTTTTTGTTTGCACTTTTGATCCATTGTAAAGTGGTTGGACCAGCTCATGCACCTGGGTACGTGTATATATATATATATATATTGAAGATATTCGATATTCTTGGTTTCCATTAATTTAATTAGTGTAACTTAAATAGATAGAATCAGGCAATGAACGGACCAGTTCAAACTGAGACTTTTATTTTTTCATTGAATACACAAGTGGTTTGGTGTTTATGGAATTTTTTTTTTAAAACCTCAGTGCCACTGGTCATCATTATGTGGATGTTTAACATAAAATACTTTTTTTAAAAGTCGGAAGGAAAAGTATGGATATTTACTAAAACTCAAAAAGTTTTTTTACAGATGAGCATAAGATGGTGTATGGTGTTTTCAACAAATAAATTGTTACAAACCACTTTATTTTCTTAATGCGTAAATTAAATTTATTTATCTTTCTGTTGCTGCAGTCACTTTGGTCAGGCCCTGGGCCATCGCCTTTGGAGCGTTTACTGGAACAACAGAAACAGATGAGGAGTGCTTCTGAATATGATACATGATCTAAATTACAGTCATGTTCTACCTTCTTTGAATCAGCCTTTACTCTAAAATTCTTTTTCGTACCTCTTTTTTGAGTTAGTACGATGGGAGAAGATAATTTTTAAATTTAATGAGAATTTTTGGAGCAGCAGATATTGAGATGTGAAGCATTTTCAAGATCATCAGCAACGCTTCTGTGTTGAATTTGACATGGCATGGTTTTGACGGAGCATTGAAGAATGTAGTTTCTACAACAGTTATGTTTATTATTAAACCTAACTATTTTCAGACATGCTATTTAATTATAAAAGAGATGTACATTCCCGCTTTTGTTTTACAACTAACTATAGTTTGATTGCAAGGAAATAATTTTTTTTGCAGGAACAAGTTCTCAACTTGCATGATTACAGTAAATACAAGTTGTGATAAAGCATTTATGTAACATTATAATTAATTATATTTATATTAACATGTGAAATGTAGCAAACAGTATGAAGAATATATTAAATGCACGAGTACATAATAGTTAATAATAGGAAGACAAAATGTCATAAATTATTTTGGGAACATAGGTTTCTTTTTTGTATTTGTTTGTGTTTTTAAAAAGTTTTTTTGAAGATTTAATAATCTATATTTATAAATCAGCATGATACATCATTTTACACAATGTAATAGTTGACGTTCCTTGATAAGTATTTCAAATAAATATGATTGATGATCTAAGTGTTTTTATTGTATTTTTAAATATAACAAAGTAAATCCTTTATGACAGTGTATGCACTGAGCATTCAATATATATATCACAAACTAAAAAATAAACAATGACCATTATTCCCTAGAATATATTTTTTTTCCTTCTGAGATACGAGAGGACGAGATGGAAAAGTTATCGATAATAATAAATATACAAAATGAGGAATGTTGCATCAACGTTTGCCATTGTTGTAACTCAATGCTCTCAGTGGGGCTTTGAAATTTGCAGCTGCTTGTTGCTGGATTTGGTAAGCTAAGGGATGAATTTTGAATCCATATAACCTGTAAAAAAATTTAAAAACATAAATTAGTTTTTGCATAAATATGCATGATTGAAATATAGATGTAAGTCTAATTTGAAAAACAAAAATATCGTATTGGAAGCATTTATAGAATTGTTAAACAGCTGAACATACCTCTAAGTTTATAACACACTTGCAATAATTATATGTGGCAGTTATAAGGCAATGATAATATAAGTTGTATGTAGATCATCAATAAATAAAATTCCAACAAGAAAATAGTATTCATATAATAAATGCTTTCTCTATACAATTTACTCAAAAAATTATTTACAATAGAATTAATTTAAACTACATTAATTTCCAATAGAAGAATCATCAATCAAATGAAACTTATGAATATCTATGTATCCTAAGTAATATATAATAAGAAATCCTTTGTCAGCTACTATTTACTATTTTAAGAGAAGATGGTTAGGGGGTGCAGTCAGCAGAAAAACACAAATACTGTATTTGTGCCTACGTTTTGACTTGATTTTCAGGTTATCATTAGGGAGTTATAGGCAGATATACTAGCTGGATTGAAAATTCACTTACCTCAGAGCATAAACAATTTTAGATACTCGAAAGTTATTTCATAAAAGTGTTCAACGCTAGAAACGTTCTTAAGCAACCAGACAGAAGTGATAAAAATCCCTTTCTCAAAACAAAGTTGATGTTGAATATATAGATAAAGTTAATATCTCAAATTCTAACATTACAATTCTGTGTTTTTATGCTGATCGCACCCCCACGACCATCTTATATTATATATCTATGGTCAACTATCTTCACCTCACTTTAATTTATTTTATTGTTTCTGAGCCCTCATTTGAAATTAAACAATTTTCCAGCAAATTTCAGGATGTTCAATTCATCCTTAATTTTTTTTATTTCTACTCGATCTAGGCTGTGGTATAGATAATGATAAGCCTATTCAGTATCACACAACTTTCACTTCGAAAACTAATGATAGGAGGTAATTAGATTCTTTATTGTGTGTTCAGACTTCTCAAATACATCACAAGGACTAAAAAACTTCACTTACCTCAAAGCATAAACACTTTTAGATACTCAAAAGTTATTTCATAAAAGCGTTAAAAGCTATAAATGTTCTTAGGCAACCTGACAACAGAAGTGAATCGAGACAACTGGAGGCTTAGTGATAAACATGTTGACCCTTTCCCGAAACAAAGTTGATGTTGGATATATAGATCAAGTTAATATCTCAAATTCTAACATTACCTTTGTTTAACATTATAATCAATTATAAAAAAGGGTTAATGATAAATATTAAATATTAGCTAAATTAAACTGTTGAAGAGTACAGCTTAAAGAAGTAGAAAGTAATAAAGGGACTTGAAAAAAAATATATAGAAAATTAAACCCTTAGACACAAAATGAATACAGGAAATGTAAGGGTCTTTATGAGTGTTACCTTAAAGTTAAGATATTTTAACACCTCAGTGCCTTTAACCTACTTACTGCTTTATCTGTTTCTGCGCCCTAATTAATTATTTATATAAACTGGTAATTTAATTAGAAGTTACTAAGTTGTAGTTGTATTGATCCCTCTCCTCCTCCCACAATGTATTGTCACTAGAGTTTCTCCACACAGTTTTAAAGGGGATTTCCTACAGTTTTTATCTTGTTAGCTTTTGATATTGTGAACAGTAAAATTCAATGTGCTCATGGTCAACTCATTGGATTAAATTTAAAACATAGGGACCATGAACTGATATAAATTTTTAGCTTGTAACAAAGTGTCCATAGCCCAAGAAACAATAAGAAAAAAAATTAAATAAATGTAAAAGGTCAAGTCAGATCATCTGATGTGTTGTTTGAGTTTGGATTGACATTAAAAGTCTAAATTTTCGCCGTGATTGAATTTATTTAATATCCTAAGATACATCTTTTTTTCTTCTAAAAATGGAAAAGAGGGAGTGACGGTAGTAGCGTGGTAAGTTGCCTGTCTGCCAACCCATAGAATGCAAGTTCGAGCCCGGCCCTAACCGGGATTTTTTCAAGCATAAAATTACACAATACTCACTCATAATCTCCCCACTGGCATTTGTGAGGCCCGTCAACCAATGAGTGGCACATACAAAAATAGGTTTGGGAGTGATGGACCCACCCTATGAAAATCACATCAGGAAATGCGCGATGTATTTCTTAAGTACATCGTGCAAGGCTTTGGATCTCTACGGTCTGTCACGCCAATGAAAAAAAAATTTGGTGATTTTATTTTACTAAATATTATGGAAACTACTATTCTTATGAAGATCATTATGAACTACTTTGAAGAGAAATTAACTACTTTCATTTTATAAAATATATAATTACTAAGATGTCAGCATTAAAGAATAAAACATTATATTCACAAAATACAATAGATTTTTATAAATTAATTATATTAGAATTAAAACTGATGTCCCTCAGGTGTACCAGATTGGTTTATCTCAATATTCTTCTCCTCATTTTTTCTAATTTGTCTGTTATTTCAAAGGTAGGTGCATCCTAATACTTGGTAACTATCTTATTTTCATACATGATATTCTCACCCAAGCCAATTTGGCCTTAAGGCCTCTAGACTTGAGTTTTTATTTATTTTCTATTAGTAATAAATTTCCTCATTAATACTGTATTTAAAATATATTACCTGAAAAAAGTCAAAATAGTGCAACAGGTCTAAAAGGGCTAAACCGAGAAAATTGTTAGCACTACAAACTTTGTCCGTGTTTTAAAAAGTTGCACTAACATATAAGTGTGGAACTCTCACAGGTTAAAAAAAAAAAAAAATTAATATACATGACCATTACAATGCAAATCTTGAGGGATTTTGAAAACTTTGTCATATAGAGGAGGATTTGTAATAAATGATACGTAATGTCTGAGAAATAATAAACTCATTGTAATTGTGTTGAAAATTCTACAACAAACTCTTCACCCTTTTCTTGAAAGATTGGGCCCCAATCAGCAAATTTTTATCACACCATTGTTTTATTTAGCCACTTTAAAGTACTTTCATCCAAATTCCTAAGATTTCATCTTTTTTTTTTTCTTTTTTTTTTTTACTTTTCAAAGACAACAGGAACTTTCTTAATTTTTTAATATTATGGCTAATGTTGGAATACTGAATTCTTCTTTTCTTTTTTTTTTTTTTTTTTTTTTGGAGAAGTTGGTTGGGGATACAGTCAGCAAAAAAACAAAACAGAACAAATAAACAAAATCATATTTATTTGCGCCGTTTTAACCTGAATGTCAGGCCTTCATCAGGGCTAAAAACAAAAAAGAGATAGCAATCATCATTTAGAGAAACATAAAAATAAAGGAAAACAATAAACAAACCAATTTGGAAATGTATAATCTAAGGTCAACTATTAACACATTACTTCTTTTCTGTGATGGATTGTCATCAATCCTTTTCATAACTTAGGGTTCACAATGATTCATCACATGATACTGAGGCAGGCCATAGATTATTCATTAAATAAAAGTAAATTATTTTTCCCTGAAGGGATTTTTTCATTTGTTTACATACATATATTTGTTATATAAAATTTTATTTTCCATTGAATGACATGGCTAGTTCAAGATTATTTTTAAAAAAAGTTTTATATGGAGGTTCGTTATATTTTGAGGTTAGGTATACTGAAGTTGTTTAGTCGAATATTAGTATCCAAATGATATCTGGCAACATTTCCCTTCTGATGATGCCTCGAGAGTGACAACATAGAAGTCAAAATTGACAACAAATTTAGACCTATAAAAGATAGAAGGGCCTGAACTAGCAGATACTGATTGAATGGTTGAGTGGAACGAATAGCTCTCTAATGGCTGGATTAGCTAAGGAGAGGAGACCTAATATAGATAGCACTAGGAAACCTTGAACCTAGACCTTTGAACTAATTAAGAGTAAATTTATAAAAAATCAAACAAAAATTATGTTTTAAAATTTCAGAGTTATTTTGATACAAAATCGATTAATTAATGTGGATAAAGTATAAGTATATAATATATATTTTTAGATTTTGAAAATAGTTAAGTAAGTCTAAAATATCTACTTAAATAAACAATTAAGAAATAGTATGTGTTTTAGGTACAGAAATTCTTGGCAATTTTAAAATCAAATAGATCTAAATAAATGTGTTTTTTTTTGCACGATTTTGACTAAATCACCTAGCACAACACTGGTCTATAGTACTTCCTTAGAAAGAACTGAACCCCAGAACATTCATTGATTGTACAGGTATATTTTATATATATATTTATACACAAGTAAACCAAGTATCTATCCTTGTTCTCCCTTATACATTAAAAATATAAGAGATATATGGGTAAGATGTTTATTTGTAAAAACAATATAATATTATTTAAACAAAAAGTCTATCCGACACACAATTAGTGAAGAACACGTACTTGATAATGACAATGTTGAAGTAATAGTTCATTCAATAAGTAAATAATTTGCCCCACTGGAAAATATCCCTTCCCTTCAGTTTTTTATTGAAGTTATAATATTCAGCTATCTAAAAATTTATTCACTCCCAGAATTTTATTCACAAGTCACATACAAATGACAGTGCTGGCCATACACAGACAGATATTATAGTATAGACTGATCATAGATTTTTATTTAAACCTATAGGCCTCATCTACACATTAATGCCAAACTGGTTTAAGGCCTGTGATGAATATTTGGAATTTTGGTTCATCTTATTACAGTTATCTATATATAAGATTAAAATCCATAACTCCTTTCTACAAGCTTTCAGACATACATGAAAATTGGCTAATATACTCTATAATAATGGCTAATTTACAAAAGAAAATCTGACACACATTTTTTGGCAATAACAGAATAAAATCCACCAATCTGATCAGTAGAAAACTCCATGGACTAACATAAATATAAACATAATAAAAATTATAAAATATACGTTCAAGAAGCGCAGGCATAGGGATTAGAAAAGTCCTCTCATTTATTAAGATTCAAATAGAGAAGCAATAGTTTATTAACAACCAAGAAAATTGAAATGCAACCATAAAGTCAAGAAACTTGAAAGCACTTAGGAGGCTATTGCTTGAATTAGGATGTGGGTTATTCTGAAAACAGAAAATTTTAGGACTTCAAATACAGGATACATTCCATAGGAACATCTAAGCTAGGTCTTGAGGTACGTGTCAATATCTTTTAAACCAGACTTAAACCGTCTTGATTTACTAACTTACCACAATCGGTGTTATGACACAATATATATTTTTCAATAACATTTATTAAAGTTATACGTAGTGAGAATCAAAATTGGTATTTTTTCCATTTCAACAACATTCTCTATAATTTGATACCTCGTTTATCAAAACCCATTGCTCCTAAGAGCCGGAAAAAAGATCTACATAAATAAAGATATATCAATAAATAGAGATGATGAAGTTTACTAACTTACCTGGGGACAAACTGATTTGAAGGTCTTTTGGGCCTATATTCAGGATGAACCATAAACAGCATGTGAGGGAAACCAGTACCAAAATAGGCACCATCAGTATGATGATGCCTAGATGATTTAGGAGTGTAAACATCCATACATTTCGGACAGTAAGACTTAACCATTGCTTCACCTGGCACATCAGAGAGGCCTAAAATATGAATAGACAAATTAAACCTAATTTTTACATTATTTCATGAAAAACTAATTATATTCACTAACTGAGTACTATATTTATGAATAAAAGAATTAGCAAGTAAACATATCTTAACTTAAATACTACCAATATTAATGTAAGATGTCTAAGCCCAAGGACACATATGCTCTTCCTGCTTTTCGGAAGAAACATATGCTGAATTATAACACTTATCTAATGATAATACTGATAATACAATGTCTAATTCTATTTATTTATTGTTACCTTTGATTGTCAAGAGAAACTTTATTGTTTAATATCTGAATTCATCATTAAATGGCTTATTGAAATGTTAAGTTTAAAATAATATATACTTAAGTCAAGTAAGGGAATATGTATTGCAAATTTAAAAAACATAGCAATTATGGTTCTAAAACTGAAATAAATCACTACTTCTAAATTAGATAATAAAAACAACCAAAGAGACAGTACATAAATAGAATTTAAATGAGATATTAAAAAAAATCACAAGTTGCACTTCCAGGTACAGATTTTAATATGAATCATTTACTTCACAATTAAATTTACAAAAGGTTATATAAGCAAATTTTGGGTTAAATGGTTGAGTTGTAAATAGAATTAGAAAGCATAAAGTCTAAAAATAGCCAGTATCATCCTAAAGTAACTATAAAGCAAGTTTCAAAGGTCACTATAAAGCTGAGCTAAAATTCTTATATAAATCAGTAAATACATGAGGAGGGGAGCACAGATTTGGTTTCTAAAAAGGCTGGACGGAATCACTTTAAAAAATATGAGTGGGTGACAGACGTGAGCATTGATAGTATTTCGTTCAGTAACCCTCGATCGTAGTCAAGGAGAGGGGTACTGAATCATTCACTCACAAGTTAGGTTAAAAAATAGAAAACAACACCTAATTTGAGAATAAAGCCTAAGTAAAGAGAAAACTATTAATTCTTAAATGTATGATCAAATTTATGAAAAAGTTTCCCTACATGGTTAGTTGTAATCACATTTAAGTTTGATTTCTATTTTAATTGATCATGTAAGGTTATGACGGATGGACTATTGCAAATAAAGGAAGTAAAAGAAAAAAATTTAAAATAAATATAACACGAAATATCACTCTAATATAATATTAACAATAACTCCATAATGGCTGCTCAAGTAAATGTGTTAGTCTATTAGTTAACATTTTGGTAAGAATTCCCAAGTTCTATTTTAACATGGCAGATGGGCGTCTTCTCGTATACAAATTATGTTCCAATGTTCATTTGGACATGTTCTTGACAGCAGTCAATAATGAAACCCCTGAAGAATACTTTCTCAAAAAGGTCTGGGCAAAAATTTGCATCAATATGAATACCTTTCAGGCGTTTCAAATAAAACAATTGCAAACCATTCTCTCATTGTGTACAAATGAGTGCACACCAACTCATCGTGTTCAAATAGAACTTAGGAACTCGTGTTACTGTACAGATTATTAAAACATTTAGGTCTGAGCTCCAAATTTGTAAAAATAATAGCTAGCTAAAAAAAGCTTTTTGTTTATAAGACAATGACAGCGACTTAGCACCAGATTTGGAGTGTCTGAGTCCATGTTCAGATGTCAGTGTCATACCAGCCTGCTTCATGTAGAAACATTTCTAATTGAAGTCAGAAACAACATTTTGACTTTTGAATCATGGACATGACAATTGACTGTCAATGGCCGCTTAGAGCCAATACTCAATTGATCAGTGACTAGCTCAAGAAGGTAGGACATCTGAAAATTTCTAGCAACAAGTGATAACAACACAAGAAGGTCAAGTTAATAAGGTAGGGCCATAAAGTAAGAAAAATTTTACTCAAGTAAATAACAATTACAAAAATTTAACCATTCAGATATACCAAAAGGAGCCAGCTCCAGATAAGATATTAAATAAAAATTCATGAGAGATCATAAGCCAACGGTTATATTGTAATACTATAAACATAACAAACAATGTTAGAAATAATGATCAATTTTTGGACTTACCAATTGGAAGCATCAGCTGAGACTCACAATAAACCCGAGGGCAACATCCAAAATCACCAGCTTGGTACTTTTCTATCATTTGAGCTATTCCTCTATTGGTCAGAATGTATCTGGCGTGTATAAGTCCATATAACATTTCTGCTGCTTGCTCAATTAGATCCGACTGTGTAGGATTATCCTCTAATTCATCATCTGTAGGTAAGAGCATCATTTAGGAGAAAAAGATAGGGCACAAGCATTGAAATGGTTGCTTAAACTTACCAGGTTCTAGATCCAAAATCATATCTAAAGCTTGTCTATAATGGGGAACTTGTTCATTTAGTCCTGTTAAATTAAATTTATCTTGTATATAATCTTCATCAACCTAAAATAAATAAAAAGGTAGACTTTAAGTTTAAGTAAATGTAACTTGTCATAATTAACATGAGAGGGATATGTGGGCAGGTTAAATAAAATCACATTAGACAAACAAATAAAACTCACTTCACAGAAAAATTCATTTCCTCTAAGACCACAAAACCATGATATCCAAGAAACCTCTTCTGAACTGCTCATCTTTCTGCAGTAAAATAATTATAACTTTTTAGAAAAAATAAACACAGAATTCCCTATAACCTCTAATTCTTTAACAGGGACAGTTTATAAAACATAAGCTATGGGAAAAACAATATTTCCATAACAGTCCCGACAACTAACAAAATTTTACGAGAGACTAGGGCTAACAATAAACCATCTTGAACGCGGAATAAATGCTGTAAATAGTTTTGAGAGACGAACCTCTTGATGCTTAGATTAGCCACGCTTGAGTACTATATGAAGAAGATATGCAAATTAATAATTAGTACGTCAAACATTTATCCGTACCATAAAGAAAAAATTATCTCGCAAATATAAATTAATATTTGCTAACTCTTGAAAGAAATATACATACAAACTTTATGGAAATATATTTTTGTTTTTACTTATAAAATAATGGCTTGAATAACTAGAAAAATAATTGAAAAAAAACATTAATTAAGTCATTTTGTATATGACATTATAATTAAATAATACTAGGAACTAATTGAGTTTTTTTAATTGTTACGAATAAGGCTCACGATTAAGTGTCCACAGGTCCTCGTGGGCTCTTTGTTGTGTCGGCGGAATATATGAAAGGCTAAATTGTGACAGGTTTCCTTTAAACATTGTAAATTTCGCCAAAATAAATCTAAATTGTGTTTACATATTCATTAATTTTAGTTTTAACATTCATATCAGGCAAGTAACTGAGTGATTATATTTTATTGATAACATGAAAATTTCAAGAATTGAGAATATCCTGTATGTTTATATTGAATCCTTTATATTTTATTGAATTTGCTTGAGTATTATACTGTTAATTTTACAATATCAGTGCTTTCCTTTTTCTTTTATTTTAGTTAAAAATGATGACTATTGAAGGGCTTACTATTTCATTTGATAAATCACTTGATGAATGTAAAGATGATTTATCCAAAGCCTTGGATAAATTTATTGTAAGTTCGATAATAAATTAATAGGTAGTTATTCACTTTGATATTTTTACTTACTAGTTTATATTCTAGAAATCGAATACCGTGAGTAGCTCATCTATCGAGGCTGTTGGTCTTGTATTGTCCAATTATTTGAAACAAATTGAATATTCAATAGAAAAAAGAGAAGAATGTGGTAAAATAAGTCTATTAATTTTTGTCTATTTATTCTTTCTAGATTTTAGTCAATGATTATTTAATTTTTTCCTTTTCCCAGATTTCACTGAGTGGATTTTAAAGTGGCATGGCGATATTATTTCAAGACTGAAGGAACTTTGTTTGAATGGAAATGAAGAACAGATTCAATCTGCTTTCAAAACGCTTGTGCAGTTGTTGCCATCACAGATTGTACTGGATAGTGAAGGGATAGTATTTCCTATTCAGCAATATGCAGTAATATATTTTCTAATAAAATTTAGTTTCACTGTTATATCGTGATATGTATCCATCTTGCATTAATTTTTGATATTGTTTGCAGGATATTATCAAAATATTTATTTCTTCAGAAGATAATATGTCTTATTTTCTTCCTATTCTTAAGGATATTTTAATTTTTGAAGATATGTCTAGAAGTATTTGGAAAGCACTCAGCTTAGCAGTCTATGATTTAGCTGATGTTCTCTCTGCCAAAGAAGTCATGAACGTCTTAAAAATTATTAATTGTGTCGAAAAACAAAAAGTCAAGGATAATGTTAATATCGGTCCTGCTCAATCTTATTGTAAAATCAAAGGTTAGTATTACTTAATGCCATTATTTCTACTGGTTAGTTCCAAGTATATTTAATCAAAGAGTACCTACAGCTTCTTTGCAGTATTCAGTGTAAAAGTGTTCTAATATAATATTAGGTCAAATATAAATATCCACTTTTTCATATAATTAGTACGGCATTTATTTGTTATTATTAAATTTATGGGTATTATAACATATATCTAGTTGGTTGAAATAGTATTGAATTGTTTTTATTTGTATGTAAATTCATCATGTTTGTGTTACCATATGGTACACTATTATCAGAGGTAGTGATAGAGTTATTAGTTAGTTATATTATTAGTATTGCTTAAATTTGATATCATCTGTTAATAAATTTCACTCATTATGTTTGCTGACGAGATGAACGAATCCCCAATAAATAATTTTTTTAGCTAATGTCGGGATATAAATCTGAATAAATACGAATCACTTAATGGTCTCAGTTTATGACCAATCAAAATGGTCAACTGTTTTCTCATAATGTATAAAGAAGATGGTTGGTGATTATGTTCAGTTACCATCATTTTTTTTTTACAGAATTAAAATATAAAGTTATATAAGCCAAAAGGAGTAAAGAAATATGAATATAAATAACAAAATCTGTTTAATAAATACGTATACAAAAATTTTATTTGTTTATCATCTGTTAAGAAAATAAGTTTGTGTAATTTGAAGTTTTAGGATTTGGTTATATTAGATTCAGACCCATGCACATGCATAAAATCATTAAACTTTATGCAGGAAAAAAATATTAGATGCCAGATACTGTTCCCTATTTACATGGTTGAAGATGTTTTATTTGTATGCTGTGCAGGATTCTTACAACTGTGTCTTTGTTGAGAGAGGTTTATTTACAAAAACGCGATTTTTCGTTTATAACTTCTGTTTTTTTTTCTAATTGTAACTTTTTCCTTGAATTAAAAAATGTAAATAGAGAGAAATATGCCGCATTTATATTATAGACTTGAATGACAGAAAGTTAGCAAATTAAGTTATTTAAAACATCTCTCCTTGTACAATAAAACTGCCAATAATTTCAGCTTTGAAAGTTCAAGTATCAAAGGAAAACATAAAAGTAAAGACCACTGAAAATCAGAAAGTTAGTGGTTTGCTGAGTATTATAAATTTGAAACCAGATAGGCAGATTCAATTTTAAAATTTATTTAAATTTTTATTGTATATGGAAGAAATGAATTACTGATCCATTGATGTAAAGATTAAATGGCTATGATGTGTATTTACAAATTAATGTATGAATTAAAGGAGAAGGCTTGCACGATCAACCACTTCAGTCTTAATACTTTTATTGAGACCTACTATTAATCTTTTTTTCATGTTCTTTTTTTGTAATATTTTAGTAACAATATAGTATTTTGTTAATTAATTTTAAATAAATCGTTATAGTTTAGTGTTAATATTTTCATAGTAAAGTTTGAGGAATGTTGTATGTTCTCAATACTCTTATAATTACTTCTGTGTGATAGATATATGATGGAGATTTTGTTTATTAGTTTTTTTGGTCTGGATTTCACTATTTGATATAATTTATTAATTTTTTTATTTTAGATGGAGTTTTAAGCGACAAAGAAATCGAACTTTGCATAAAAAAATTCTGGAACAAAATCATTGCTGTCAATGACTTAACTGCTAAACAACAGCAAATGCTACTACTTGTCCTTTATGAACAGCTTATGCCAAGAATGACAAAGGCAGTGTTTTTGACGGATTATTTCATGACATCTCTTAATAAAGGTATGTTGACTACTTTTAGTAGGATAGCTTGCTTAGTAGGTAGAATTAGAATCAAGTTTTGGCTGATAATTATTAATTATAGTGTGTATATGTATATATATGTATTTTAAGTATCTTGGTTTTACAGATATTGTTTTGCTTTCTTGGAAACCATAAATTTTGTTTTATTAGAATAGTTAAAAATTTTTTTTTCCAGGTGGACCAGTTGGACTTCTTGCTCTACAAGGAATGTTTACTCTGATTCAGAAGCATAATATGTAAATATTTATTTATTTTCCTAGTTATTTATTATTGTTTTAATAAATTTATATTTTAATGAAAACTAAGTAAATAAGTTGGCTTTTGATTATTAATAGGTTTTTTTTTTAGAAAAGAGATTGCTTCAGCTTTTTTTATGATTTTTTTTGTACCTATATCTTTTGAATAACAAGACTCTTTTACATACTTGTTTTATTTTATTACTATTATATTCCACTAAAACCACAGTGCAAAAAAAAGTTAATAATTGCTTACTTTTATAAATAGTTGGAAAGTCTATGGTCCATTATTAATATTTTTATATTTTCAGCCAAACATTTTGCCAATTTTTATTAGTTTATTGCAATAAATGTCAATATGTTTTCCTCTATGTTTTTAGATGGCACCATTAGAAATAAATTTTAAAAAAAAAGTAAGTTGATAGGACTTATAGTTCTGGAGAAATGCTGAACGAAAAACCAAAAAATGTTGTTTGGGGGGAAGAAATTTTGTGACAAAATATTCTTTTTCACTAAAACTACTTTTAACTTTTTCCTTTCTCTCAGTTATCTAGAATATCGTATTCTGATTTTTATTATCTAGAAATATTTCTGTCTTTCATCTTATTTTACAAATTGTTAACCTTATGGTCACCTATTGAAGTTTGAACCTATATCTATTTAAATTTTCATTCTAATTATTAATTTTAGGATCGATTTTAGTTTATTTTGGCAGTTTTTATAAGTGTTGTGTAGTTTATGAAATTAAAACTTTATTACATCATCTTTGTCTGCTTTAATTTTAAATATAATGTTAATCTAAAAAATGCTGAAGTACCAAAATTATATTGTTGTTTTTTCCATTTTCCTTGTAAAGCTGATGGCTGGCGAGGTGATAAATCTGAAATTTGTGATTATCACACCAAATAAATGTATAGAATCATTGAGAAAATACTTCTATCACTTTTTTGTTTATAGTTTGCTCTAGTGGCATCACATGTTAGTCAAAAATTAAATGTAATATCTGAATTTTTTCGAAAATTATGTCTTTTTACTTTTTTTAGGATGTATAACTTCAAAAAAAAAGCTTAGTTTTTTTATTATAAGCAACTTGACAATAAGTTCCTAATTTGATTTTTTTTTTTTTTTCAATTTTTGTTGTGTAGGTTTTTTGATTGTGGTGGCTGGTGAGGTGGCAAACTTAAATTTAGATTCACCACCCAAAACCATATAGAACCGTTCAGATGAATACTTTTTTATTATTTCTTTGAAAAACCCTTTGTTAACTGGACTAATTGGGGTCAACACAATTATTAACAAAGCTTAACCCATAAAGTTTAAAAAATATATTTGAATTACTTTCTTTAGTCAAAATGTTATGGGATCGGTCTTAAATTACACTGAAAAATTAGTATTTTTTTAGCCAAAAAGGTTTCTGGTCCTTATACCACAAATTTATGTTCGAATAATTAATTTGCATTTTGTAAAAGATTGTTTTTCCCTTTTGTAGGAACTATCCAGATGTTTACAAGAAAATATACTCAATGCTTGATGGATATGTGTTTGATACCCAATATAAATCAAGATTTTATTACCTAACGGACATGTTCTTGTCATCATCGTAAGTATTAAGAGAAATTAATTATAAAATCTAAATGATAGAATTGAATTTTACCTATCGTACTTGAATCAGATTTGTCTGTGTTTTTTTAACAATGTTTTGCATATGCTTAATCCTGGTACCTGTGTATCTCAAACTTTTGTGTCCTATGAAATTATAAATATAAGTACTTATATTTATCTAATTATGTAAATTTTACATACCTGATGTAGCCAGTATATTGTTTTATAATATCTATAAATGTTTTATAATTATTACTATGTATATTTTTTAGACATTTACCAGAGGCTTTAGTAGCAGGTTATATTAAAAAGTTTGCTAGACTTTCTCTAATAGCACCTCCCGTTGATATAATCATAATGATGACATTTATCGTGAACTTACTGATTCGACATCCAGGGCTCAAAGTACTTATGCATAGAATTACAGAAACTTCAGGTAAAACTTCTTTTCCATTATTTTCATGCTCAACAATTATTTTAGTGTCTTGTAATTATGTTATTTTTGAATTTTAATATTGTACTAATAATAAAATTACTTCTTCATTCAGCTCTATAGCCATATACTTCATTGGCTCTCCATGTATACTGCTGTGACCGGCCATATATATTATTGGTCCCAAATAAAATTAAAAAATTTAGTTCTGTGTAAAAGATTTGTTATTCAATGAAAAAGTTAAATTACCTGTACTGTATAGAGAGAATAACTGTACAATTGTAATGTGCTTGATTAGCTACTATATTTTTAATCAGGAATCTATTGTACTTTTCTAGATTTAAAAGAAGATCCATACGATATTGAAGAAATTGATCCTTCGTTGAGTCATGCAATCGACAGTTCTTTATGGGAAGTGAAAATTATTCAGCAGCATGTTCTACCATCTGTTTCTTCATCAGCAATGTTTATTCAAAATCCACTTCCCTCTGTAGAACGTGATCTCTCTGTGCTCCTAGATCTAAGGGATGATGAGGTTATTAATTTTTTAAATCAATCTATAAAAATTTATTCTGTTAATTTTATTGAATCTGAAATTAAATTATACAGATGATACGAGGTTTGTAAATATGAAATCCTAATAAGCCCATAGGTGGTGCTAGCAGTCATAGCAGTCAATGTGGTTAAAATCAAGCCATCTTCTTGTTTTGATGTCTGACAAAGATTTTCAACTACAACAATACAAGTGTTATAGAATAGCATAGTTTTTAATTATGTTTATTTTCTGTGATTATTTGAAGAAAACTACATCAGAATCTAGTCAAATGCTTGTCTTAAGTTTACAGAGAGCATGCTCTTGATTAATCATAGTTCTTTGAATGGTTTAAAAAAATTCTAAATGGGCGATTTTGATTTTAGTAAAAAAAAAATTGAAAACTCATTGAAAAAGTTTAAATACAGTGATGATAAGCATTGTTGATATAGATGATGCTCAAACTCAACAACTGCTTATGGTTTAACTAAATGTAACATTAGAAGCTGTATTTGTTAGTTTGAATTAAATATTGTTTTTGCCTTCTTATAATAATTATGTATTTACTATACAAAGATTACGGTTTCATATTTACATACCTGGTATGTTCTAAAAATATTTGGAAATCAGTCTCAAAAGTTGCACAGTATTTTTCAAATTGCTTTCTTGTTTATTGTGTTTAATGTTATGTGCATCAATGAGTTTAAAAAGTATATGTTATATCTATAATATAATTATCCTATTCTATATAGAGGTGAAGGGTCAGGATTCCTTTTTTATTTGTTCTCATGAAATAAAAGTGAACCATCACAAGCCGAAATCAATCTTTTTTTTCCAAATGTTTTTTTGTATTTATGAATATTTAATTTTTATAAAATTGAAATCCAATTTAGAAAAATCTAATGAGGTTGAAGAAACCTAATCAAAAGTAGGTGATAATGATATAATTTATTTTTTTAAGGCTTAAAGGCCCCTGAAGGAAATGTATATAGCTTTTAAACAAAACAAAGTGACTTGTTAAACAGTTGATGCTCATGATGATTCAAAAGTTGATGTTATATAAAGAACATTATATTAATTTATATAATTGTTCTAACTAAATTTTTTTATCATTTCCAGATTTTCGGAAAAGAGTTCAAGAAAAGGCAGAAAAACCCACCGGTATCATTTGAAAAGCCTAATGGTCTTGCTTTAAGTATTCCACGGAATGGAATGAATCTGTGGTGTTTCAAAAATAAAATTAATTCCTAAATCTATTTAAAATTGTAAATATTATGTACATAAATAAATTATTTTAATGTTTTTGTATTTACCACTCATATTTACTTGATAGGCGATTTTGTTAAGTGAGATAGAATTCCATTTTTAATCATACTCTTTTTTATATAGGTACAAGTTTAACTGTAAATATATTGTTAAAGAGAGAGAGGAAAGAAGCGCTGGTATCCACATCTAAAGGAAAACAGTAGGATATTATTTGTATAAGTTATAGAATACCAAATATGATGAAAATAATAATAGTGACTAGATTTTCATGCAGTAAAAAAAAATGGGTGAAATTGGATGTAAAACATCTAAAATGCCACAAAAATTATCTTAATTGTTTAATTAATATGAATACATGAAAAGCTTATCTAACTATGTTTGAATTAAAATAAACTCAAAATACCTACCAAATTCGGGCAGACACGCAAAGAATTAAACTACATCGGTTAAAAACCTAAAATTCAGTGGATAATTGAAGAGCTTAGTGGAGTAATATAAACAGCATTTACCAAAAACTAACCAGTGATAAGCTAAAATCATCTTATAATTTAGTCCTTAAATTGTAAAATATGTATGAAAGGAATATGGTCCGGGTGCGGTCAAAAAAACTCAAATAGTAGAACTACACTATTTTAATGAGCCAACGTTTCGCCCCACGTTGGATCATTAAAATAGTTTAGTTCTACTATTTGAGTTTTTTTGACCGCACCCGGACCATATTCCTTTCATCTTTACACACGGTCAATCAATAATCTTCCAGTAAAATATGTAGTTTTATGCTATGATAATCAAAATTGTGCAATTTAGTCCAAAATGTGAATTATACAATTTCAATATATTATTCCATAGATATTCAAATAAAATGTGCAACAGCATGAAGATCCAGTCTTTAACCTTATTTTAAAGGTATTCATCATTCAAGATAAACTATTCCATCAAAAGTCAATATATCCACTTTTTGAAAGTAAAAGAGGATCTCTTGTACTTAAATTAAACTTTTCTTGAAAATATTGATTTTTTTTAACACCTATTTGACAGGGAAATTTTAAAACAAACTGATCAAGTTTTGTGTGTGAAATTATGGATGTTAGAAGAAAAAAAGTACTTAGGTGAAATGGGTGTATTAACTTTTGATAGATAAAATATTCCTCAATTGAAAGAAGATAACAGAATTTTTTGTTAATTCATTTAAAATAATTTTTTTTAATTTCCTGAAAATATATAGAAATGAAATTTTCAAGTTTAGAAATTACTACAATGCAGACAGAGTAACTGAAATGGAAAGGAAGGTAGGTGCAAGTTTGATGTATTAACTAGAATGGTAATTATCAGCTCTTTTATTATGATTATTTTATTAAAAATGAATAAACAGTATAGAATTGAGAACCTGTTTAAACTTTAAACGTGCCTTTATCATTATTGATCTTCCTTAGCTCCTTTGTGCTTAAGCATGGAATTGCAGTCCTAATCTTTTTGACACCTGAATTTTCAACCAAGAATTATAGTTTCTAAGAATGAATTTCCTGTTTCTTACATTCTGTAAATATGCTCTAACTATTTCAGAAGCTCCCTCTGAGTATGTCAGGTATTAATACTATTAATGAATTCTGACATTTCTAGTCAGGCTGATTCCTCTTCAGAGAAATCTTACATCTACTGCAGCACCCTTCTTGCAGAGTTGTCCAAGTTTTATTTTCAATACTTTCTGAATGAAAATCATTTGGCAGACAGTAATCTGAAGGACACATTGCTTGAGGAAAAGTTGAGTTGGATATGGATGAAATCTTTTCCAGCAACTTAAAAAGTAAGGTCCAAAAGAAAATGACTAAAGTTGTATTGAAAGAAATTCCTGAGAGATCTTGAAAGAGAAGTCTGTTAAAAGAACTCTATGTCAGAATAGAATAATCCATAAAAAGGAGATATTTTGGACTGAAAACTACCAAGGGACTTCTCTACTACCTTGGGCCTTCAAGATTCTATTTCAGAATCCATATCCTCTCCTATAGGCTAAATATAAAATTGGAATCCTGTTTCACCGTATTCAAAATCGCGGCGTGCCTTACACATGAAGATTCCATTTGATATATAAGATTAATTAGGTATGCAGTACTGTGATACTGGTTTGTGGAAGTGCTCCGCGGAGAAATCAGCTGTTTCAACAACAGTGTATGCTTAGCGTTTATGCTAATAGATTTTTACTAACTACGCACATTTACACTAGCGATTTTTTAATGTAATGTCTACTGACTTGGTTTATGCTTGAATTATGTGCCAAGACAGGTGTCTTGTCAACTTTTCATTATTGTAATTCATTGCAGTCTTGTTAAATATAAAGTGAAGTTCAGTGTATCTTAATATAAGACTTTCAATAATCCAATTCTTAACCCTTGATCCTATCGTCGTCGTCAACTTGTTGTAGTGCATTATAATATCTTGTTAAATATAATTTCCTTGATAATGATAGTAGAGAAAGCGTGGGACCGGAGAAAGGCAGTCTATTTGACATTCCTGGATATGAGGACAGCTTTTGCCTCAGTCCAGAGGTTTGCAAATAAACCCTAACAAAAGCAAGATTATGTGTGCCGAAAGATAAAACGCAGAGCTTAGGTTTTGTATAATGGTGAACCGCCCAGAACTTACGAATACTTATACGTATCAAGGGACCATAATAAGTAAAGATGGTAAAATAGACCAGGAGGTTCCAAATCGAGTGAAGAAGGCCAATGGAGTGTACCATTAGATTTCCAAAACTCTTATAGGCAAGCGAGAAGTAAGCAGAGATGCCAAAATACGGATATTTAAATCCGTTTTCCTCCCAGTCGTCCTGTATGGGTCAGAAAGCTAGACACTCCGTAGGAAGGGTAACGTCAGCAGAAATAAAATTCTTCCGAAGAATAGTTGGTAATACCAGAGGATCTGGATGTGACATCAGTGCGAGACAGTGCAAGAACAGCAACTGAAGAGGTATGGAGACCTCTGTAGAATGGAATAACCAGAAAAGCCAGGTGGTATTTGGAAGCAAGACGGCCTCGTGGCAGACCCAGGTTCATGTACTCTGAGTACATTGGAAAACTAGGGGCATCAAGAAGACGCGCCATCCCAGAGATGAGGATACTAGCCAGAGACAGGGGCCGATGGGCTAAACAGACTGAGACTCCTCGCTTGACGGCACATAGGAATTAGAGGAAGAATAATTTAAATATATAGTAAAGTCTAATGTTAATAATGACCATTTCAGTCACTAAGGGACGTGACGGCCGTGCGGGTTGGGGCGCAGGTTCCGGTGCGCTCGGTTCGGAACGTTGTGGGTTCGATTCCCACCTGGGACAGTTAAACATTCATTTTTCGGCGGTCCCGAAGAATGAATCTTGACACTCCCACCTTGGTTAGTATGCGGCGGCAACCTACGTAGCCGTCAGGGGTTGGTAAAAAGGAACACTAGGACCACTTGCCGGACTTGTTCCCCCCACCAAATACCAGTATCAGTATTTCAGTCACTAATTCCGTTCTCCAAAATTTCAATATTGGTAGGTATTGGAGACGGTAGACTGCAATCAGGATTCGGATTTACTTGCGATCGGTAAGAGGACAGACCTGCTAATTTGTCCGTGAAGTAGTTTCATGATTATATCGATTGTGATCATTTATTTAGTATCACTGGTTGATCAGTGAATTTTCTGAAGGAGGAGAGGCACACCTGTCTATCAGATCAATTTCATACACCTTATAGAGATACCAGTATTACTGGTCTACATTATAATTACTTAAAAACGTTGTGTGCCGACATGACACGCAACCTAGCAATTATGATGTAAACGGCAACTGTCATACAAACTCGGATATTTATATATGTACTATTTATTGTAAATACTTGAGGGTAAAATGTAATAACCATATCATTCATTGTTATATTCATTAATGTATCATTTGAATCAATAAAAATTACAATAGAATCTTCTAATCCACTAAAAGATTACGTCTTATATGCAACACCTCTCGATGGCACTTTAAAGTCCAGAATTACCACTAAGCACATAATTGACAAACCAGTGTGAATTACTAACACAACAACCTTGGTGTGCCCCGACAACATTAGACTAACACACAACGATACCTCTTATCCAAAACATGGAATTTCCTCAGCTCCCTCTTCAAATGCATTCCCAATACAGTATGAAGAGCTTTCCCTCAACCCATTTTTCTCATTTTCACATCAGCTCCACTTACCCACGGGGAATCAAAAAAAAAAAAACAGTGTGAAAACCTCCTAAGGAATTATGCTTCTTAGGAGATAGTGAGTTATAATGCACATCAGTGAATCAAAATTTTGTAACTCTTCCCTTCTGTCTTATCTTAATTTCTCCTCTTTCCTATATCCTCTGACATCAGTTAAGGACCTAAAGCGAATACTTTTAGGACTCTCTACCCTCTCGACTGGTAGCAGATACCTTACAAATGGGGTATTTGTTCGTTCCTAATGCGAATATCTTTAGTATTCTTCATTCCCTTCACGATCGAGAGTGGAGCTTCCATTCTGCGAGGAAATGCCCGTATAACTCGCCAATCATTCTGTCGATTCATTTCCTATCTAGCATACCTTACATGATGAAAATGCATTGTCGAGACCTTCTGATGTAGATTACATCACCTCTGAACTTGGGGCCAGGTCTAAATTATTCACAGCATCTGGACAACGGAGAAGAAAATTTCTGTTAATAAAAGTAAGTTAAATAACGTAAATTTTGAAAAAATCACTTTCTCCAATTCGGAACATAATAATAAAGACTCTAGTTGTATTTATATGTAATAGAAACAAGTTTTCAAGAAAAAAAGATAATTATTTTTACCTATGAGTATAGGTAATAGCCCACCAGTTGGATCTGATTTTGAACTATATAGTCTGTTGTAATTGTTTGTCGTTATAATTATATAATTAATAAAGTCAGTTATGTACAGTAATGAAAAACTGAGGATCGAAGATTCAGTTTTGTGAAACCATATGCCTCCTGAAAATCTACATTCTCAAGTTTGCTGATGATGGTAATATCAAAAGAAGTTTTTCTGCCATGAAAGAGGTGTTCCATGCCAAGAAGGGAGCATTAGAATGGATTGAAGAAATAGTCGATCGAGGAGGAAATGTGATGCATAATGACGGATTGGATGAACTGGGACATGCAGCCTCCCGAGTTAAAGCAGATGGGTTCACCTTTTGGAGAATGACTGAGTTTATATATATCTTCCTTCTTAGATGAACTAGTAAATTATTATACAAAATTTAATTAATAGAACAGTACTGATAGCTAATCTATGCTATTGCTAATGCACCCATTAGATATCAGTGGATTGCAAAGCACTTCAAAAAGAAAGCGTTATCTTGGAAAACAAAATTTAGCCTGTACCCTCATTAGAACAAATTCGTCTGAGTGCTCTCATCAGGAACCAGAAACAGCTACTACTAAGGTTTGTGAGAAAAATTCTCAGAAGTATATTCTATTCACATGTGTTGTTAATTTTTAGATACGGCAAGCAATAGGAAAATCATGCTCCAATTCATTAAATGTAATTGATATCGCTCAGCAGAAAATGTTATCAGGTTAAATCCCTAAAGAAGAGATTCCTCGAAAGCTATTGGAAGGAAAACTGCATATCCAAGGTAAGGGAGACATTCATTAAGGTCACTTGATTTTGTGGATAAAAGTGTCAGAAATATTTTCTTTATGAGAAATTAAAGAGCTGTCACATGAAGTAGAGACGGCTGGCCTGCGAAAGTAACAAAAGGTGCTGACTCACTCTGAGTTTTACCAGTGGATAACAATTATTAGCAGTAAGACTTTGTTTTCCGAATCTTCCAATAAGAACCTAACAACAATTTTTGTCTCTTTTATTCGGTTTTCGTTGCTTGATTAGTTACATTGTTAGCTTGAAAACTACAAATTTAAATCTTGCCTTTGATTGAGAGTATAATTGATAGGTGTGATTTTATATCACCATTTCCTCCAGCATTGGTGAAAAAATGATCTATGATTTTCTGCAATTAATTTTTTTTTCAACCGAGGAACAGATCAAATTTTTACTGACAGCCTCCCATGGACTTTTCATACCAACTCTAGAAGTAGCCACTCTTTTCTGGAAATGTACTATTTAACCCAGGGTTGGAATGGAGACCATATAGCTTCCACTATGACAGAGATATCCCTCTCGTTCTGAAATACATAGAGATAAAGCATTAAATCTAACAGAAAGACCAATAAACTTTTGGAGCAATAAAAGAGTGGTTAGGGTCCGATTTCACAACCCAAGAAGATCTTTAGATTGAGAACTCGGTAAAGATGCATTGATTTCACATTTATCTACCAAATTAATTTAATGATGGTGCCCCAAAATAAATCTCGGTATACCACAATCCAATGAATGAAGAGTGCCTATACATTTTTTGAGTAAATGAAGTATCAATTAAAAATAATTGGCTAACCCCAGTTTTAGAAAATTACGGAATTATGTTTACTATTAAATAATTTGGGTCGTAAATAACAAAACAATTCAATAGCTTCAAAATGTTAAATTTTTTCTTCCGATGTTAATCTTTGCCTTGTTAAGTATATTAAGTAAATTGAATATTTGTTGGTAACACTGTATTGATGTATGCTTGATAATTAAGTCATGTGTTGGGTTACTTGTGAGGTAGTTTTGTGTGTCAAGTCGGAGTTTTTTTGTTATTGTTTTAATCGTTTGTATTATATTCAGCAAATACTATTCTTTTGAAGTAATCTTCTTAGAAGGTTGTTAAGATATTGAATTTTCATGTTGAAAATGAGGACGGCAATGAGTATTGTGGTTTAAGTGTTCTCGGTCATTAAAATAAAGTGACTTTTAATTATTTGTTAATTAAATTTGGTAAATTATGAAATTGCTTGTGAGTTTATTAATTATACAGTTCAGACTGATTATAAACTTTAATTGATAAAGTTACTTTCTATCTACAAAATGTCTTTATTTAAAAAACCCAAAAGAAACTTCAGATCCAGGGGTAATGAGGATGATGATAGTGAAAATGAACAGCCTGAACTAGCTTCTTCAAGTTCTGTGGATAAACCCCAGAAAAAAACTAAAAAACCGGTTGTCCATCAACCATTATTAAGTTTTGGAGAAGACTTGAATGAAGGTTTGCCAGTTATTATAGCTCTGTGTGGTGCCATTATTGAAACATTTTGTAGTTCACATATAATTATGGAATGTTATAAAATGTTGCATTCTTTTACACTTTTTGATTAGTTTAATATTAAAGTATTTTGGTGTGTAATGGAGTAGGTCTATCTTTTAGGCGATGATGGGGAGGTTTTTAAGGTCAAGAAATCTACTCAAAGTAAAAAAATTAAAAAGTTACTTGAAAAGGAAAGGAAGAAGAAAAAGGAAAAAACAGATGGTAGCTCAAACAATACTCAGGAAAAACCTATCCATAATCAGTTAGACGATGATGTGATAATAAAGTTGAAAAATACTTTTGTTAGTATACCTATTTATTTTTTCATTAATTAGTGAGTTATTCTGTGGTAGGTTAGTGATTACTGACAAGTTGTTTAAAGAACTTTTAATGCCTAGAATATCCGGTCAAATTTATTTGCCAAAAATAATAATAAATCTCGTATGCTTCCTTGTAGCATTCTCTACTTTTATTTGCTAATTAAATGATGTGAGCCATTCTCCAATTTTAGTGCTATTTCAGTTATAGTTTTTTAAGAATAATAGGTTTTCTGAATGCAAATGATGTTATTTTTTCTGTTATTATCATCCTCGATACCTACATTTCCTTTTCATTTTAAGCCTCTAATCTTTATCTAGTTATAAAGTAAATAATTCTTATTTCATCATTTATTTATCCTGTCCTAGAATGAGGCTGAGATTTCATAGGTGTATGTAAACAGTTTCATTTGTAGGAAAACTAAAAAAAAAAAATAGCTGCAATCTTTTCAGCACTGTCTTAAGTATTGGTATAAAACATAATTTCAATTTTAGATCAAACACACAAACAACACTTTTTACCTCTGTTATATGGTTTCCGGTCACTTTCTATCTCATTCTTAAAATGCCCTCCAATATATCTTCCCAAAAGAAATATTTTGATTTAAAGGACACATTAGAAGAAAGCAGAAAACACATGTTCTTGTATTTTGGGGCCTCTTATGTACACCTTTATCTTTTATTTTTCTTTAAGCCTCTCTTGAGTGCATTGATAAAAATATTAGATTTATCTCTCTTTGGCCTCCATGGGAATTTTAGGGGCCTAAGGAGTGAGCAGAATGGGAATGGAAAGACATATTTCTTTTTCTTTTAATATTCATGCCTAGGACCCCTTGACTTTGACAAGTGGGATTCTCAATTGGTTATTCAAGGCACTGATGTTTGTAAAATCAATAAACCAGGAACTATTAATCATCTTATATGCCCTAAATTTCACTAAAAAAAAAATAAATAAAAGAAGAATAGTATTTTTTTATGGGAGTGTAGTCAATAAAAAAAAAAATTGTACTAAAAGCTTTTGTTAGTTACTTTATATCCTGATTAAGCATATGGTGTTTGTATGTATAACATGTTTAAAATAATGTTTGTATATAAAATTGAATATTATGTTCTATATTGAGTTTTATTATCATACTAGATGTGATAATAGTGAAAAGTGCATATACTACAAGTATTTTTAGGAAGGACAAGTTTTTTGGTAGTGTTTCAGTCTATGTTTAATGTTGAAAATCCTATAACATAAAATAGTTGAGACTGATCTCTACTGAATAAATATTTTCAATTAGAATTAATGCAGTAATTAGGCAATCTATTTCATTTCATCACCTCTTAGTAGTGAGTCAATTGGTAGAATATTTTTTGTTTATAAACCAAAATCACGTAAACTATTATATTATGTATGTGCCTGCTTCGGGAGGCAAGGAGCATTTCATGAAGACAATAAAAAATTTAAAAAATGAATCAATTGACTTTAATTTTCAAAAACTTTTTGTAGCTAAATGGCACCAAATTTGGAGAATGACCCATGTATTCAACTTTTTTTTTTATTATAATAATTAAAGCTTTAATTTTTTATTGAATTATGGGTGTTGTTTCAAAAAATTCTAAACTTGTGTATGTAACCATAATTTGAATGTTTAAAGCATTACTAACATGTTTCTTTTTATGTTTTATAGCCAATTCTTAATGGACGTGAAGCAGAAGCTGCTGAAGCTGATGGAATCAGTTCTGAAGAAGAAGCAGATAGCTCTGCTCATCATTTTATTAAACAATCAGATTCTGTGAAACTTCTCTTAAAAAGTAAGTTATCAGATTGTTTGGCCTAATTCGAATAAACTCTGATACTGGCAGTGGTCCATAAACTCATTAGTACCAGATTTTTTTTCTACATTTCTTTGAATTTTTTTTAAATACCTTTTATGGGAATTTTTGATATAAAGTATTTTGGTTTAGTAAATTGTGCCTGTTACTGTGTGGCTATGGCCACCATTCCATTGTCGTGAATCAGTCTTCAACTTTTTTCCTAGCTTATTATAACTTATTAAGATGAAAAGGTTTGTATTAATTACTTCTTCATTCTTACTTAATTCTTAAGTATTTTCATTAGTAAATCTGAGGATTTTCTTTCTTCTTGTTGCCAAATTGTAGGAAATAATTTGCAATTCATTGGAAACATTACCTAACCTCTCCAGCTTAAAATCATATTCTGTACTGGCTTGGCCAACCATGGTACGGCTTCTTTGAATGTCACTGAAAATTTATTTGCTGGTCTCTTCTTGGAAAATTTAAACTAATCCTTCTCATTTGAGGTTTGGTGTAAGAATCACTTAATGGTGTTAGGCTAAAACTTACAATAATGGTAAATTATTTTCTCATTTCCTATCAACAAGTACACACATTATTGCTATTCTAGGGCAAACATCAGCCTCATGGGATTGTGGTCCTTTTTAACAGTGGTCCTTTCTTACAGAATCGCTTGAGATAGACATATATACTAACTGAAATATGTCATTTGGCTTATAATTGATTTCAGTTTATAATGGCTTATTAAATGAATGAATTGACTAGTTATTAATGGAAATTAATGGTTAGTTCTGGTACTTTTACAGGAGGTGCCATTCCAGACGCAGCAACCATACATGCAGCTAGGAAACAGAGACAGCATGTCAGAGAAATGGGTGAGGTTTTACCAGTACCAGATGATACTATAAGGTAATTTTTCTTTCTTACTTATTTATATATTTCTGTCTTAAACTCAATCTGATTTTTTTACTATAAGTTTTACTGATCCCGAGATTAAGTGCATCCCATTCTCATTTTTACATAGATTTGTATTTTTATGGGGAGAACCAAACTTTTAGCATTTAAGGGGAACTTTTAATCTAAAGAACAAGAGAAAACACTAATGCATCCTATACTTGTTCTATATAAACATGAACAAAATATATGGATCCAATTTTATTTTTATGTGTGTGGAGGGCAGTAAAATTTCTTTTTAGGGAAGCATGTAACATACACCATGGATAAGCGCTCCTGGTATTGATGAAATTGAGGTATTGCTATTTTATATCAATTTTTTTTTAGGAATGAAAATAAAAGCAAATCCCGTCTCATTAGAGAAGATGATAATGATGCTAGTGATGGCGAAGAAGAACGAATTAACATGGCGATTCATACTGTTGCCGAAGATAGGCTTCGAAGAAAAGCAGAGTTTGATGCAGCACAAGAAATTGGTAACTTGTTTGTTTAAAAATTTGTTATATTTAAATTGTTTCTTTTCAGATGTATATACAAGAGAAAAAGATTTCATTGGCCAAAAAAAAAAAAATGAAACAAAGTGTTCTCTGTAATGTATAAACATAAATGTATTAATAATGTTTGTACTAACCTTATGGTGGGTTCTAATGAACCTTGCAAAGGAGTCTGCCAGCTAGAAGTTTTGTTGTTTGCTATCACGTGCAAATGCAGATGTTGGCTCGCATGACTAGGGTTTATCTGGGCAAATTTGTTTAGATACTGTATTCAAATTAATGTGCATAAAAAGTGCTTATATATCTGACAACAGTCAGCAGTTGTAAATATGTCTGTGGATGCTACTAATAATCATGTACGCATAATTTTTATTGATCACATTAGGTCCTCTACAACAAAATTAATATTTTTTGGTGTTTTTTTTTTTTTTTAATTTAATCTCATTATATCAATGTAAACTAAATGTTTCTTAATATCAGCTCTTATTGAAATATTCTGGCAGGGCTTTAATACTGAATTTTTTTGTGGTTAGAATTCCTGAACTAAAAAACAGCCTTGATAGACTGCTACAAGCCTCAAATGCATCTCTTTTTAATCATATCCTTTGACTCTCTCATCTATATTTTTATATCACTTTGATTATCATTTGAACAAAAAGGAAAATAATATTAATTTATTGAATAGTGTTTAAACTGTATGATAATAATAATAATAAATTGAATAATAGGAAATTATTACTAGTTACAGTATGAAAATCTATTTTTCATTAGAGATATTTTTTAATTATTTTAGGTTCAACAGAGAGTGATAAAGGTGAGGATGATGAATGGGAAGCCCAACAAATTAGAAAAGGAGTTACGGGTGCTCAGGTTAGAATTTATAAATCTGTTAAATGAATAACAGTTAGTACATTTTGAATTAATCATTTTAATAAAATAAATTGATATTCTAATAATTATTCATTTTAGATTGCAGCTGTTCAACAAGAAAATATGTATTACCAACAGTATGTAGGCAATGGTTTACCTATCAGTATGGTCCCAACTTGTGAAATAGTAGACCAAATGCCACAAATTGAACAGCCTTATATGGTGTTTCCACCGCTGCCCTCGACTGGTGCTATAGATCCTCAGGAAGTAATTAAAAAGTTGAAAGACAGGTAGAATTCTTATATGTTCTCTATTAAGGATTTCACTGCTGCATTCTTTGACAAGTTCTGAAAATCATTTTTATTTATGGATATTTAAATTTTATAAAATATCTTTTATTATGCTTGTCCGGTTAAAAATGATATATATCATTATCAAAACTTGCAACTTGAATAATTATTTAATTTTTTCACTATAAATTTGATTGTTCTATGATCCTAAAAAGTTTAAAAATTAATTAATATATTATATTTTTTAAATGATTACTTATTCCAGTTTACATCAAAAACATTATTCATCACAGATCAGAACTATACTTTATTTATTATAGTATTACTTCACTCATTATTTCTTTTTTCCAAGAATAGATTAGTTAATCTGTGCTGTTCTTTAAGAAAATCTTGGTGTAATAATTAAAAATACAGTCCTATTAATTTTCTAAATGTTTTAATTCATAGTAAAGTCAGTTTTCTACAAATTTTTAAACAAACCAGTCTTGATTTAGAATTTTTCAACTGAATGAATGTTTCCTGAAGCTATGTATTTTTTTTTGTTAATATTACCCGATTCTTATTTTTTTTTTAATTTAAATTTTGTGATGGTTTTCCCATACCTTAACTCCAGTGTTAATGAGTAATGAGTTCCTTTATTTAGTATTTTTTTTTTTTGAGAATATAAAATTAAGATTAATAAATGTTGGTTTTTTAGATTATCAGATTTAAATGAAGTTCATAGACGACATCAATTAGACTGTGAATCTGCCAAGGATGAAATTGAATCCCTAAAGCGGGAATGTATTAGAATTAAGGAAGAAGGTCCAAGGAGGGCAGAGCGGTTCAGATTTTACCAAGACTTGCGTGGGTATGTCACTGACTTGGTAGAGTGTCTAGACGAGAAGGTGGGTCCCCTTCGTATTGTTACGGGCGGGTCACCATTGTATGATCAAACAAAAACTTTTTTTTCCCCTTCAAAATATTTTTGGGGGGAAACACATTAAATTATTAAATATTTTTGCAATAAAAAAGTACTGTAGTGTTATTTTTATTTTTTATATAGTTGAATATTTAATAATAATATGATAACAATCTTTTTTGTTTCCATCAATCTTCTATTAGACCGCATTTGTATAATATGAATATATTTAAACAAATCAATTGAATGAATTTAAAATAAATCTATTTATTATATTAACTTTCTTTATATTCCAATTTTTCTTTTAATAGGTATTTAAATAATAAGAAAAATTACATCTGACAACACATTTTTTATTTCATTTAAAAAATAACAAAAAACAAAATTAAATTATATTAATCTTAAACAATTTTAACATAAATTAAATTAATACAAAAATCATTATTGTTGACTTTTTAATTAAAAAAAAAAATTATGTTTATTGCTTTTTAGTATTAGTATTCTTCAGGTTCTTAAAAAAATCTTAAGTAACTAAGCTTTATAAGCTCTAGTAAGTAATGCATACTATTAAACAAATGCCAACAGTAATATCCAGGTTTTTAACAGAACACCATTGTTTGGCTAGTCTTGAGAATTTTATATTGTGTTATTTAAAATATTTAATTTTACAATCCAAAATCACAAAATGTTCAAGTAGCATAAAAAAGATCAAATAAATGTTATTTACTATTTAATTGCAAATTAATACTGTCAATGTAATATCAAAGGAATTATTTATAAATCACAAATAATTCATAAGTTAAATTTATAATAAGGTGTAGATAGTTGACCGTAGATTATTGATTGGAGAAGTTTGTTGGGGGGGTGCGGTCAGCAAAGAACAACATAAATAAACAGTTGCAGGCCTACCTTCTACGCCATAACCCCTGATGAAGACCTGAAACAGGTCGAAACGTCGGCATAAAATACATAAATATGGTTTTGTTTATTTATGTTGTTCTTTGCTGACCACACCCCCCAACAAACTTCTCCAATTAAATTTATAATAGTTCATATTCATAACTTTAATTTATAACTTAAATCATTTCGAGGGCTATTTTATATTATTATTTTTTATACACTTAAAGAATAATAATTTCTTTTTTTATTATTTTTATATATTGCAATTATCTAATATTAATCCTATTCTCAATAATAAATTCTTTTCTTATTTTCATACATTGTTTTTGCTAATGTCTATTTACTGTTCATGGCAGCAGTCAATATTTTTGATTTTTTACTTTGCTATAGATGAAAATATCACTACAGTGCTTATGATATGATATTTTAATTAAAGATTATAAAAATTTAAAGAAGTGTTTTTAATTTCATGTTTTTATTTGTATGCAACTATACCATCATATTTAAAATTAACAATGACTGGAAGATTTGTTATTCAAATTTACAAAGAAAGATATGAACGTTACAGTGAGCTTAAATTATATAACATTATTAATAGCCAGTTGGAATTAAAAGGATTTCATTAATGACTGTCTTATTCTCCATTATTTAGGCTGTGAGTTAGTATTGTATAATTATAAGCTTAAAAATCCTGGATAGGGCCGGGGACTCGAACTCGCAACCTTTGGGTTGGCAGACAGGTGTATTACCACGCTGCTACCGTCACCCTTTTTAAAAAGATTATTTTGTGAAAAAAAAAAAACTACTTTTTAAATTTTTGTTCTATATTCTATATTACATCCTATTAAGTATTTCCTTTGCTCCAAAATATTAGAAAGACTTTTAAAAATTAAAAACACTTCTTTTTCAATTGTTTGATCATACTTTATTTAAAGGGGCTATGTTGATGATCTTCTCTGTATATTTAACCATAGAGATCTGAATTTCAGTAATTATTATTGATTCTCCACTACTCCTATTATCATTAATGCACAGTAAATTACCTTTACTGTTTCTTGAATAAATATTTTAATAAAAAACACCCTGCTTTGGTGCTGATAAATTTAATAATTTATGCTACTAGCTGTTTAAAGAAGAGCTGGACATTTTCTTGGATGTAAATTTTATTCTCTAAACAATTTTATATGACTTGATTAGTATATGTACCACCAATGCGAGTATTTGGTTGGTTTAATCAATTCAAAATATCTTGTGTATTCAATTGCCAGTTCAATGTGATCATGTGGAATTGCATGAGCAAAAAGGAAAAACATCTTCTGTTTTAGAACTGAAAAAAAATGTTAAGCCATAATTCTGTTTTTTTTTTCCTTTCAAATTCATTAATCAATTACATAGAATAATTTAGATAAAAAAAAAAATAACTTTTGATTATCATAGCTCAAATGTTGTGGTGATATTAATTGTCTGAATATATCTGTATTTTTCTCCATCATGTCATGATGGTTATTCTATACCGCACAGCATTGTTAAGTAAAATTATGGACATATTTGCATCAATGTACCTGGTTGGATTACTTTTTTTTTTAAGATTAATATTTTTCTGTTTTATGCCAGTCATGAACATTACAATTTCTGTAATGAACAAAAGAAAAACGAACATACAGTGTATTTCTTAGAAACTATCATAGTATTTCTATTTTGTCTCGAAACTATTAAAAGCTAGAATAGTGCTTCCAGTATTTTTAGATCTATGATGTTAACTTCATTCTCTTCTAACAAATTTTGACTACTAATAATTAAAAAAAGGTTGTGGCAGTTTTGAGATTGGGGGATAGAAGTGAAACTTCTGGAAATAAAATAATGTATTAAAGTTTTATTTATAATGGTAATTATTTTACATAAATATAATAACATTTTTATTTTTGTTTGTATTGAATGTTCTTATTTAAATGTAATTATGCAACTTTGATTTTTAGTTTTCTAGATATTTTAACTCAAATGTTCTAAAACTTGTTATTATTTCATTTCTGGTACTATTTTTTCCACTTTTCACTTCTCTATCTCCATGTAGCATCATGATACAATTTACAGCTCATTGCAAAGAGGATGAAATGCTGAACCGTCCTCTCACTGTATCCAACTTCAATTTTTAGTTTTCAATATATTTTAATTCAAATGTTCAAACATTCATTATTTTTTCATTTCGTTTCATACTTCATTGTCCACTTTTTGCCTCTCTTTCTTGGTTTAGCGTCAAGATACAATTTTGAGTATAGCTCATGACAAAGAGGATGAAATATTGAACATTTCCTTAATGTATAATATTTAGCTATGATTTTTAGCCCCTCACCACTACCTTTTTATCCCAAGGGGTTCCTCATATCACAGAATCAACTTTCTCCCATATAATTTTTTTTTCTTGAGTTATAGGGCATTGGTAAAGAAGTTTCACTTCAATAATTGTAAATTCCTGAATAACAATATTCCTGATTAACAATATTCTTGAACAATAATAATAATATTCCTGAATAACAACAACAATATTCCTGAATAACAATTTAAAGAACCATCAGCTTTGTTTGTTAAATTAGTAAAACAAAAAATAAAATTAATAATTGATTTATCAGTAATTAATCAGAAGTGGTGCTTTGTATGTGAGTATACCAAAGGCATCAAAAGTCTGAGGGTGGTTTATTTGTCTTGGACTTAGGTTTTCTTAAATTGTAGAAGTATACTATTCGAGATTTTTATGGTTTAAGTCAGTGATTCCAACTCATGATCTGCAGAACATAGGTGGACCGCAAGAGTCTCTTAAATGGTTCACAGGAGGATCTGGTAGCACATATTTTGTGATGACTTATTGTTAAAACATTTTCATTGTTTACATTTCCTGATGTTTTTAATTTTAGTTGAAAGGGTTTAATTGGTAAGTGCATGATAAAGTTACTTCAAAATATATTCTAAGTAACCTGTCTTTCATGGAAAACTTCTTCTTTGTCCCAAGTTTCCACATGTTTCAATTTTCGGCTTAGGAACCTTTGCCATAAATACTGAAGTTCTTCCTCAACCATGTTATTTACCCTTGCTAGTCTTCAAAGCCTAATAGGTGTATCTAAATTTTTTTTTATAAACAATATAAAATTTCTAATGAAATAAAACACATCTTGTAAACTTAATATCCTGAGGAGTTTTAATTAAAATTGGTATTTAAATGTTCATATCCAAAAGTTAAAGAGAAATTACGTAAATTTATATGTAGGTGTGAGACAATATTTAAATTATGAAAGTAATAGAAATTTGAAATTATTAATATAAGAAAATTAAGAATGATTACATTTTAAAACTAACTGACGAGGTGGACAATATAAAGAAAACACAAGTGAATTAGTTCGTTATATGTTCTGCATTAAAATTTATTACAAGATGTATTTCTGAATTTGGTTCTGTAAATCCTAATTTTTGTCATTTTAAATGTTTTTATAGTTATCCGTTTACATGCTGCCCTCTAGCCCCAGTAGATATTTAATTTTTTCTGTATGTTGTCTCAATACGGTTCAGTTTTGGTAGTCCCTTAAAAAAAATTCCCTTGATAATTTTGCAACATGTTCCAGAAGTGGAACAAAAGCAGGTTTATGTTATACAATGAAAAAAGTAACTTTTTTCTTAAAAGTTTTAATTCAATATTCAATATAAGAAAAGCATGTTGCTTTTATTAATATTGATAAAAAATAATTTTATAAATGTTTGTAAACTGATAGACAAAATAAGGAATTGTTATAAAAGTGAACATTTAAAAAATGTATGATTCTATTATAGTTTATAGCCCTATGTGGAAAACAATAAATATTAATGCGTATTTGGCACACTTTACATTTATATTTTGTGTTTATGCCACAATGCACACACCTTCATTGGGAAGCTGAAAATTTGTACTGTCCTGACAGAATATTACAATCGAATTTGGTTCTTTGGCTCCAGTTAGTGGATTTTTTGGGATTAGCTTTTGGCCGTTTCGCTTTCTTCTGATAAGCAATGCAAGAAGATAATTAGTCTTCAGAAGAAAAGGTTTTTTCTTGGGAAAGAGAGGGTTAGGCATCAGGAGTCTTAATGATTATCAGACTTTCTTGATCAGAACTATTTCACGTTTCACTCTCACTCAACGAATTTAGGTAATTTAAATAGCCCACTGCATCTTCTACGATTTGAAATATAGCTTCCATTTTCAATTTATTGACAATAAAAAAAACATTTCATTAATGTAAAATACCTTTATTACATTAGAGAGCAAATTAATGACTGAATGAAAGCTAACACCACATGATATTTGACACAATAATTCCAATATTTTTACTACTGTTCTAGAAAAATAAAACAGTTTCTCAGTTAGGCTCTATCGGTAAGGAATTATTCAAAATATCGAAAATCCTCGTATCGCAATTAATAATTCTATGAATTACCTTATTCAGTTTTATACTATGAAAAAAGCAATCAAATTAAGAATGTAATTAAAGTTTCCATAGGGTGAAGCAACATTTATATTTTCTGAAAGCTTTATTTTTAAGAATCTGTCTTGAACAATTAAATCCATTTTAAAATCAAATTTCATTGCTGTAGTAATAAAAAAATAAATTATTTATCAATACACCTCTTGACACTCAAAAATCAGAAACTTATTAATGTTCAAACTAAAGGTGACGTAATCTGTATTTCAAAATTTAAAAAAAAAATATATATATATATTTCGACTTTGATTTTGATAGAAAAAAATAATGATTAAGATTGCTAAAAGTTTTTAGAAATTATGTTCCACTTCTAAAACAATAGCAGATTAAAGACTGCTCTTTCTTTAAAGACCTCATTAATGTTATAGAAACGGACGTGATAGGAGCATATTTGTATGCACTTAAAATTAAAGGATATTGGTCCTTTTTGTTGACACGAAGGAGAAATGAAATTCCAGGAAATTAAAAATCCATACCGATTCCTAGAAGAGAATAATGGAATGTAGTGTTTGATTTATTATTGAATTTATAATTGAATTAATATGAACCATTTCCATTTTAATTTATTATTTCAATTTTTTTTTAGTCTAAATGAAGTAGTCCAAATAAGCAAATATATGCATTTATCATCAAATATGCAAAATCAAACTTGGTTAATTGCATCTGGGTGGGTACTCTGATTCATAAAGATTTCTAATTAGCGGTTTAAAAAAAGCACGCCCATAAAATATACAATTAATAAAAATCCAGACCTTGTTTATAAATAAAACTAAATTGTCCTGAGTACAAGTTTTATTTATTAATGAACCATTAATAACTTAAAATTATATCCATTAGTGTATGGTTTATTTTTTATACACTCAATTCTTTTTTCATGAAATTAAATCATTTCATATTCCTCATTCAGTTCTTATGTAATAATATTATTCATAATTATTCTACGGGTTATCTTTATAAACTCATGAAATTTATCTTATAATGTCTCTCATTATATATTGTTGTTCTAATTGTTTTATTTTTTACTTTTTTAATAGATTGTGATTGTTGGTCTTCTGGAACAGCGGATTTTGTCTCTATTCTCACGCAGAGTTACTGAGTATGTATCTCGAAGAAGACAAGATGTTATGGACCAAGCACAAGAGCTTGCCCCTACGACACAAAGTCAGTTATAATAAAAGTGTTATATTTGTTTGTATATTTTTAGTTGATTATAAATATGATTCAGGTAGTGACAACAATTTTATTGTAAATATTTACCTTAAAATATTATAATTAATATGTTGAAGGGGAACCATTGACATACTAACTGACTCATCAATCATTCACCACTTTCCTGTGAAGTTAACCATTTATAGGACTTAATTCCCATAATTTATTTTATGTATCTATATTAGGTTAAAATGATGTTAATGACGTTACTTGTTGAGTTAAGCTTGGAGATTTGCTGACCCAGGAAGTTTCAGTGGATAAGGGCTTGAGACAGGCTGATCCTTTGTCCCCTTTTCTTTTTAACTTAATTCTGGAAGTAGCTCTTTGTTTAATTAGAATTAACCAAGGAGGAACTATCTACAGTCACCTGTCTCAACATCTGGCATATGCAGATGATGATGTCATTGCTGCTTGCACTCGAATAGCATTACAAAGAACATTACAAGAATTCGAAGAAAGAGAAGCTAAACTAGGCCTCAAAGTTAATGAAAATAAGACTGCATGAAAAGTTCAAAAAGGGAAAAGGAAGTGAGCAGTGAAGTAACTTTCAGACATCTCAGTTTTAGTTCTATAAGCGAAATAGATGCTATTCCTCACTGCAAGGAACATTGAAGTTTAGCACATTTCAAAGTAATGAAAGTTATATACAAAATCATCGTAAGGCTAGTGGTTAAGTATAGGTATGAAATATAGTCTTGACCAGAAAATAAAAAAAGGATGCTCAACTCCTGGGAGAGGAAGGTATTGAAAAGACGTATGGGGAGAAGTTTCTGAGAATAGGATTTGGAGAAGAAATAATGAGGAGCTGATGGAACTGTTTGGAGAACCCAACATTGAGGCACTAGTGAAAAGAGTCCGGATAAGATATAGAGAGAATGCCTGATCAAAGGATACTCAAGAAGATGACCTGTGGGAAACCAGATGGCAAACGAAGAAGAGGACACTTCTAGGCCAGATGGCTGGTTGATGTGCTGGAGGGAGGGATAAAGAGATTGTAGAGATAGGTTGGCTGTTGTGGAGGACCCTGTTGGACTATTGTAGTCCTACCTGTCGAAGTCTTGTAGGATCATATTGCCATAATAGTATAATACATTATGTATTATAACTATGGTGGCATGGATGATACATCAAACAGTGTGTGTACATTAAATTATTTCATCTTGTACACTTCTTCATTATCTCCGCACTCCAGCTGAAATACCCATTACTTATCATGTACGGTTCAATTAAATATAATTATAAAAATAACATAAGGAAGATGATAATGAAATAAATAATAAAAATGAGAATAATGAAAAAAAATATATAAGCAATTAAAATTCTCAAATTAACTTTGAAATAAAAAAATATATATGTATATTTCCAAATAATTGCAAAATTATTTAAATTTTTATACTCGCATTTTCAAGGACTTACCATTGTAAAATTTGTTTTATACTTAATGTAGCAATCCCAAATAAATTCCTTGATCACAAATAACACGTGAAAGCTAATAAAAAGTGAATAACGGATTAAACATTTGATTCTATTAAATAAATATGCAATCAACATAACAAGAAAACAGTCGTTACAATTTTAGTGAAAAAATAAAAACATTCAATAAAACTACAAAAAACATTTGTTGGCAGTCTTGAAGCTTGATGGGCATTAGTTGAAATATTGGCCACTTAGGACCTGAAATCTCCCTGCAACTTTCTACCATCACCAGCAGCCTCAATCTGTAGTAAGAACCCCTTAATAAGAAAAATACACCATCTTGTTCTCATAAAAACCAAGAGAATATATATGTATATATTTCATCAATTTATGGACCCATATTCTATAAAGAGTTAAAAGGCTGAAATTGTATACATGTTTTCTCTAATAGCTAATTTAGAAAATTAGAGATTTTTCATTTCAATGTTTTGTAATTATGGAAGTGAAATTGAAGTTATGATCAAAAACATCTTATAGAACACCAACCTTTTCCTTGCAGACTGTGTTGGTCAAGGTATTCTGTGGGATAAATGAAGGTTTATTCTCAATTTCCAACACTGAATAAATTAAACTCCTTACTAGTCTGGGTTCAAACACGCACTTCTGATTGCAACTTTAAAGATAAAACATTCACTGAACATCAATTATTGGGAGATATATTAAGAAATATAACTTCTATTTTCCAGTCCTATTATTGCTGAAGTTTTATGTAAATGGAAATGCTTCAAAGAGGTCCTGTATTCTATCAGCTTTTATTCTTTTATTGCAGCCTGTCCTATGTGTCTGAGACATCTCAGATTCAATACTGACTGCCTCTTGCTCATGTCATTATATTTTATGGCAGAGAAAGTAATTATATATTTCTATTATTTCTGAGGTTATTTCAACTCGCCTTGAAATGAACACAAAAAATATTAAAAGGAGACCTATATTATGGGTTGAAATACTAACTATAAGTTGTTGAATAATTTTTTTTGTTGTTGTTGTAAGGTAGCCATGATTATAAACTTTTATGACTAATTAAAAGTAATTTAGTTTTACCTTAGAAAGCATGTAATGGCATTGATATTAGAGGATCCAGTTCTTTTTTGTGCTTAACATGCTTATTCAGATGAGAATATCTCATTGTATAAGTAATAATTTATATGTTATATTAATCTATAAGTAATGCATATTTAATACAAATGATCAATTTTTTATGAATTTAAAAAACTTAAAACTTATTTTAAATAGAATTTAAAAATTTCAGAAATGATTGTTGTAAAACTCCCTTAAAAATATCAATTTTCTTGGACACAACACATAGTCTCAAACTATATTTTAATAATTTTATTTGTTATAAAGGTTATTGCTTTAAATATTGTTGTTCTGAGGAAAGGTAAGACATACATAATATCTATTTATTTTGTTTAAATTCTTTTTTTTATATGTAATTATTTTTGTTATATTAATGAAATGTTTATTTGCTGACACTAATTTTTTTTTAAATTTCTTCCCTCCCAGGGATTCGGATAGAAAGAGATGAAGCTCAAGTGCGAAGAGTTGCTGAAAGAGAAGGGAGAAGAATAAGGCGACAAAGGGTTCGGGAGCTTAAAGGAATCACAGGGCACATGGAGGGTATGTCCAGTGATGAAGAAATGACAGAAGCTGAGGCTGTGACCATAAGGTCTCAGAAAGGTAAATTCAAATTGGTTGTGTAATTATTTAAAAATTGAAATAGCACTTTATAAAAACAGTGGAACCTCAACGTAATGAATTCCTCAATATAACAAATTTGATTAAAGCTACTTTAACTATACATAGTATGTATTGAACCAAGCATGTAAATAAACCTCAAAGAATAACAAATTTTAATTTCTTTCATAAGAAAAATAATTTAAATTTGAGTGACTAATTTTCACAATGTTGTACTTAAAATTAAAAGTTTCTATAAGTTTGTATCGTTAGTGTATATCATTCACTAGAAGTACATGACAATTGGCGCTTGTTTTATCTAGAGTACATTGTTCTAATGTCTTAACAAAATTCATCCTAATTATCCAGTATTCAAATATTTAAATTTATTACTTAAAATTATAAAACATTCATTCTACCTACAAGGGATTAAATAAATGTTGTTTATCAACACAATGCTATTTATGCACAACACTATTTAATACGTCTAATATATTTCAAAATTTTATTTATAAATAGTAAATAATTCTTAATTTACA